>NC_041397.2:111720551-111838051 GCF_900747795.2 Erpetoichthys calabaricus
ATTCACTTTAAATAATCAAAAAAGCATTATGCCTCATAAATCAAAAATTGTGAATTTCCCATTGGGATTAATAAAGTATCTATCTATCTATCTATCTATCTATCTATCTATCTATCTATCTATCTATCTATCTATCTATCTATCTATCTATCTATCTATCTATCTATCTCAAACATCAAAGGTTTCAAATCTCACACAAGTTATTATTGTGCTGAATGCACCAATTTGTTTAGAAAAAGAACTAGGAGATGAATCATAACCAAAGCAACTAGCTGTGGGTCATAAACCAGAAAGTCATAAAGTAAAATAATAACCAAGGCTTGATTAAAGACAAAAAGGGTAGTCAAATAAAGAGGATAGGAATTTGAAAACTAGTAGACACACATGTAACCAGAGCCAAAATGTTCATTTTAAATCGCAGTCAAAAAAACAGAGGTAGAATTCATTGACCAGACATATGTAAAAACAACAAAGGAATTAAAATTTGGGTTGAATCTATTTAAGTACAGCCAGAAAGTGAATGATACAATCCTCCCCAAACTTCTCAAAATGGCAGTGCCCATAAAAAAAGAAAATGGCATCTCAGGAGAAGGATACTTGTTTTTAACATCATTAAAATTATATCACACACCAAAGTAGACGTGACCACAAAACTCTCAAACAAGATCTGAATAATTTTTAGAAGTCAAGGAAAATTTACAAAAAATTAGAAACCTGATCATGTGCTTCCTCTGTGTGGGTACTCAGGGTACACCTATTATGTTGTGTTTCTTACATTTGTTAGCTGAATGGCCCATTCTCATCAAAATTTTTCTAACGTTGTAAAGTTTTATTATTTACACCTTACACCATTTGTATTTTATGGGGTGCCAGCTTCAGAATCAGAATTCACTTTATTGGCCAGATACACTAATGTGTACTAAGAATTTGCATTGATTGTTGGTGCAGCATACAAGGACAACACAGAATGCAACAGATAAATATATCAAGATAAAATATAGTAGGATTAAAATGTCCAGGCACCCTAGTGTGCAGGAATACATAGATACTGAGTAGAAGCTCAGACCTGATTAGTAAATATAACTGCATGTTGAAAAAAAACTGTTTTAATTACGGGTTGTTTTAGTTATTATTGCATGAAGATGTTTGTTAGAGGGACGTCTTTGGAACAGGTGATACCCTGGGTAAGTTGGATCAGCAATGATCTTCTGTGACCCTCTTCCTTTCCCTGGACTATTATTGGACTCAATGTGTGGTAAGTTACAGCCTATGATCTTTTCACAGGCTCCAGTGAAGCATTGCAGATTGGTCTTAGCCTGAACAGAGACAGCACCAAACCAAACAGTTACAGATGAGGTCAGAATGGGCTCAATGATGGCTGTGTAGAAATGGACCGATATTGCTTGAGGGAGACTGAATTTCCTCAGCTAATGCAAAAAGAACATTCTCTGATGGACTTTCTTAATAATGCATTTGGTGTTGTTGTCCCACTTAAGGTTTTATGATAGCACAGTGCCCAGAAATTTAAATGATTCTGTTATCCCAACAGCTGAGCCATTTATAGCAAGTGATATGTGAGCAGATGGCTGATTCCTGAAATCTATGATCATCTCCTAAGTTTTTTGAATATTAAGGTCCAAATGAGCGTGAACACAGTCCCCCACTACTGCAAATTATGCAGTTGAGTTTCCCGCATTTGGAGAAATCACAGAGGTCAGCATACCCAGAGTGCAATGGATGAGCCTCGCCATGGGGAAAACAACCGTGGCGATCATGGTATCTCCCCTGTCAATGTACAATGGGTTCATAATGTCATTATTATGGCATCTACAGAGTCCAGTGAAAATCTTACTTGCATATGCTAATCAATATGCAACTCATCACCACTCTCTGGCGCCTTGATCAATGCAGCCACATTAGATTTTTCCTTAATGTCCTGTTGATTAATTCTTAATTCTTGGTGAGTAAATAAATAAAGGTTATTCATTCCACTTATGAATATTTTCACTTCAGTTGCCAGAAATGTTGATATGAATGTATATTTGAAGCAGTTTGCATACAGTATTAAAATCTACAACTACTGAGATTCATTTCATACTGGTAAAAGAGCAGTTAGGAAAACATGTTATGAAATTCCTGTACATGCCACATATTTCCATCCTGTGGTGCAAAAAGTGCATTGATGGAAATTTTTGACCAGGCTTATGTTTGATTACACAGGCATGTAAGCTGGCTTTAACTGTACCTCACAGATAACAAATATATTTAAGTTTGATTTGATGCATTCGCTAAGAGCCACATGCAACGTAAGGGGCTTAACTAAGGAAAGCAAAAATATTGCATTCTGAAACTAATAATTTATGGTTTCATAGAATAACAATCTATATTTAAAAAGGAGAAGATAAACTCTTTGACACACTAATAGTGAGGATTATGTGTCCAAATTAAAAATTGCTGATGCAAATAGAGGAATATTAATCCTCAAAATATTAAAAGCTGGGGAAGTGGTCTTTGGACCAGGTTCCTTCTCTGATGCACAAACGATTTCTATTAAAATGAGGTAAAAATTTCCATTTTAATGGGATTCTGTTGACCTGCTTGGCATGAGGGGTTTAGTCATTGGGGCTACCAAGAAATGGCTTCAGACAGATGACTTCCTATGGAAAATACTTTCTGTAAAATTAAAAAAAGTAATGAAATGGGTAACAAATGATATGGAAATAATTTCTAAATAAAATTACCATTTTTCAAAACTTTCTTATTACCATTATCTTTACATATTTATCTACTCATTTTGTTAAATGCAATTCCTTTACTTCTTGAGCTTTATTTAATTAATTAAAGCTTGAATGGGACATTTCTTTTCCTATCAGGAACAAACATTCCATTCCTATAAAGTGTATGGAAATGTTTTTCTGTTTGTTTAACAAAGGCAACAAAAAACAAATTTGCCCCCTGGAGAAATGAACATTTCACAAACACATTTGAAGCTGAATTCTTCATAAGCTGCGAACAACAAAGAGTACCTTAAAGGCTACAAGAGTGATTGTGCTTTTAGTATTAAGCTCAAGTAAAGCCAGAATGAAATAGCTGCCAACAAGACACAGATAACACGCTGGTTTTTCCTTGTTTGATACAGAATGAAAAATCAAGCAAGATACTCAAAATGATTTGCAAGTAACGATTTTAATGTAAGCTCACAGCAAGCATTGTCTTCTAACCTTTGACATCACAGAAAGGCCAAAATAAATGCTACATTTATATGCATGCAGTGGCTAATGGACTTTTATGTGAGTGTAATGAAATTTAAATGCATATTACTGAAATCTAATTAATGACTTTTTTTCTAATATTCAAAAGAATTTAAAGTTTTATGGAAAATATATACATCTGAAGACAACCATGAGAGAAGTTTGCTTAAAACTGGGTGGGAACAATTAGATGACTCACTGAGTGACACATTTCCAAACCAATTCAATGTCTTTTCAGGGTGGTGCTTGTGGAAGATGAATGTTCTCTTCGTTCCCTTGTACTAATCCTTGTCTAAGGAGTTAAGCAGAATTAAGCTTTAAAAACATGCTTTGCTGAGCAAACAGAAAAATATTTGTCAAAAGGACTCAAGGTCTAAGCACTCCACACATGAGACTGCCTTATCACGTTTTCCCTTAGTTTACATCTGAACGCCATAACAAAGGGGCCAAGGAATCAAGTTGCACAAGGGGCGTTGAAGGGGCTCAAGGATTATGTATAATAAAAGTGTTGACTGTTGCATTTCATAATGAATATTAAATCACGCATGCTAGGGTATAAAAACTTTGCCCCACCCAACAGACAGGGTTCAGAAGAGCCCTGACGCTGTCATGTAATATTGATTGCCTGCTTTTCTGAAACCTGCTCACTGTGACGATGGAAAATAAAGCTGCTATATGACCACACCTGCTGTCTTGTCTAAGTGATCATCCACATGCTCAAATTAGGGACAATGATTTTGAGCTGCAAAGATCAGAGGTGCTCTTGTTAATCTGGTCTGACAGAGAGGATGCTTCAGTTTATGATGAACCATCTACAGTTGAAAAGTCTCCTAAAAAAAGACCTATTAGATATGTAAATGTGTGTCACGTGTGCAGGGAGTACATTGCATGTTTGAAAAATAAACATAACCTGATGCAAGTGAAAACCTTTCTGTAAGGTTAGATTATACATTGGCATTCAACTGCATCAATTGATGAATGGTAAACGTGAACGATACTGTACATCATCACAGGTGCAGTGTGTGCTCTCTGTTGCTCAGTGTAATTGGCAGCTATATTCATGAAAACATGAACCGTAAAATATGCATTTAAAGTAAGCATTGTTTCACACAAAAAAGGATTGCAATTAGCGAAGAGCCACAAGAGATGTAGATTACTTCAACTCCTATGAGTAGGACCAAATTGTCATCGCTTTTGAACCAATTAGGAAAACTTTCCTTCTCTAAGACACTTGATTAATACAGCATCACATATATTTATGCATTATCATTAACATGTGCAAATTGACATTGTTTCAAGGATGTAATACTTATTGGACTGGATGGGGTAATAACTAAACTGCCCGTCCAAAGTTTGGAATTGCCAGTCATATTGGTCATAGTTATGTCATTCAGTTATAGCTGCACATTCAAATAAAATAGACAAGTTACCAAAAAGAGCTTAAAATATTATATATAATGTTTAATGTATTTTGGGCACAGTTAGCTGATGAGATTTTGACCACTGCATGGCATTCTGGATATTTGCTGTATTATAATATCATTGTCGATGCTCTTCCAAGCAGTCTGCTGTATTTGTGGAATTCCAAGGCTATTTGAAAGTGGGCAGCTGCTGCACGTCTCCTGCAAAATTAACAGAAAAGGTGTCCCTTGTCTGCTTGCCAGTATTCCTTGGACAGGCTTGGACCCTTGACCAGCCTGTTCTCTTTACACCTTCCACTGTGCACTGCTGGGCAAATATGGGTGCAAAATGTCTACCTTTAAAATAAAACTGCATGCTATTATAAGGGTAAAATGTTGTAGCCATGCAAGTGGTACCAATTATCATACCTCTGAAGGTACAACAACAACTTGTACCTTTATTTATGAAAGTGTGCCACTGCCAAACTGATCTAATACTGAGCTTCCAATAAAAGAAAAACACATTTTGCATATGTGAGCAGGTCTTTTATGATATTGTGATATTTTAATTCTTAGGTACATATTGCATTATTATTTATTAATTGGACATAGAGCATGTACAAGATGTGTCCAAGTTACTTGTGTGACACACATGAGATTGGGACACAACCTCGAATGTCATTAAATAGTATTTACCCTCCAGGCCAGCGGTTGGCGCTCTCATCTAATGCCTCTCTTCTACCTTCCTCTGCAGAAAGAATGATCGACGGACTGGCCTCCAGTGATGTCACTTCCAGTTTCCGGCCTGCCAAACCTGTCTCTTCTTCTGGGTCTCCTTAAAGTCTCCATCTTGGAACAGTCTAATGATGACCATCTGAAGAAGACTTGTTTTGCCTATTGACCTTTTCGTTATCAACATCATAATATACGGCGGTCAATTCTCTGCCCCAAGCCTTAATGATCTCTTCTTGTGTTTTGTTTTGTGCTTGATACTGTTTCATGGAATCTGAGCAGAATTCAATGTCAGGCTTATCATTCTAAATGAATAACCAGCAATGCAGAATAAACTAGCACACATCAAGATAAAGCATAGATGGTGAAATCCCTTCGAATAATTGGCAAACCTCAAAGAAAATAATAAATGTAATGCAAAACTAGCGGTTGGTAATGGAACGAATGAATAAGTAAATAAACAAACAAATATAAGTAAAAGTTGCTTAAAATCAGAACAGCATTGGGCATCTGCAAAACAGAATTCTCATTGTGTTGTATTGTATTGTGGTTCAGTTAAGATTATTCTCCACATGAAAAATCAGAATTTCAAGCAACTAATTTATGTACTTATTTATTTTATGACCTGCCGCTGGCTTTGTATTATTATTATTATTGTTCAAAGTATATTCTGGGATAGGCCCATTGCTACCGCATATACAGTACCAGGCCTAAGTCAAGAGATAGGGCGTTTTTATGTGATGTATGTTATGAAGGAGACAAGAGAACAAATAAAAATGTTTGGGGGGTCCACCCCGTATATTGCAGCAGCACACAAACAGCAATATTGAAAGTGAGTTCTCATACGAGACTGAGTCAAAACACTGACTAACTAGGAGGATTAAGGGACCGAGACTTATAGTTGCAGGGAGAAACGGGAGGAAGGGACGGGTTCTGTCCAGAAGTGAGGTCTGTGGAAGGTGTGGTCTGGTAGCGGAAGTGGGTGTAGTTCTACTCTGGCTTCCATTCTGGTGGTCTGTGGAGGAAGGAGAAAAGGCATTAGTGCAGCTCATCAACCCCTGACTCCGAGACTTCGTCTCAGTTAAGCCAATAGACTGCCTCTTATGTGCACATGTGGGACAATGTGTACAGTATATGTGTTTTAGGGGATTATTTTTGTGTCATGGGATTTCCTCACTATGTGACATCTACAGGGTTTTTAAAATGCCTGCTTTCTGTAGTTTTATGTATTTGTATTGGTTTATATGTAATATCTGCAGGCTTTTGTGTAGTGTATATGGGATGATATCAGTTGTTAGGCTTAGGGTTTCAGCCTTTCCGGATAAGTGGTGTATTTCTCTTGTCATTTCTGTGTACGTCTTCATTTTGTGTGTGTATTCTGTAAGTTGTCTGTGTTCAGGAGAGCAATGTCAATAATACAGTTTGTTTTTATTTTGTTTGTCTACCAGTGTTATGTTTGGTCTGTTATGATGGATAAGTTTGTCTGTCAGTGTAGTTCTGTCCTAGTATAATTTCTGTTTGGCATTTTATAGAGCTGTGGGGGGAGTGTACTTATGGTTTGAATGTGTCAACTAGTTTCTGCTGAACTTCCATAATGTGTAATGTTTGCTATCTGATTGTGTCTGTGTCAGTAGTTTACAGCCTAATGTGATGTGCTTGATTGTTTCTTGTTGATTTCTGTCGGTATCTGCATTTAGTGTCTGTAATGTTAGTGTCCTTAAAAATATTTTTTCCGTAGTTTCCCATTTTTATAACTTGATGCTTTATGGCTAGTATAAACCCTTCTGTTTCGTCCAACATACCACCACGACTTCAGCTATGTGACACAATCCTATCCACACAATGTTGATCAAGAGAATGTCTGCCATGCAAATGTTTTTTGGGTCCATGCTTGTGTTTTAAGTTGAATGGTCATTATGTTGTCTGTGGTATGCATAATTTTCTTATTTTATAAATCTGCATGTGGAGTAAATTATATTTACAGTATGAGACCCCTTCCTCCCTGAGCACATGGAATGAGTGGGTCAGTTTGTGGCTCTTTTGTGATGGTGTTGTTTGTGTGGTGTGAGTAGTGTTTGTGTTTTCTTTTGGAGCATTGCTTATGACCAATGTATAACTCTGAAAAAGTAAGTGAGTATTGGTATAGTATATGTATTGATATCTTTTATTGTGTAGTATGCATGTAGGTGTGTTTTGATTATTTGTGAAAGATGTGATGTATATTTTTCTGTAAGAATTGTCACGCATGTGCATCAGAGGATTACCTTCTGTGCTCAACAGAGGTAAGCACTACAACTCCAGGACTGAAGGTGACACTGCCGCTGATGGAATTGTTGCTTTTTCCACCCGCAGCTTAGAGAAATCTCCAAATGAGGGTAACTGACTCTGCCCCTTCCTGTCCAGTGTCAATAAAATGCTCCTGACAGGGGTCATCTTATTCTAGGACAAACATACAGCCAGACAAAGCTCCAACCTGATGACTGTGATTGCTCTACAGAGCCTTGCTTCAAAGGCAAACCCTAAAAGGCAATGTAGCATTTTGTTTCTGTTATTTGCACCATCAAGCGACTTGTTTATTTTGTTGGACTTGTTAGTTATGAAAATGGGTGACTGGGCTGGTGCCACCACATTTCTTTGGTGGATGTGTGTGTTCTCTCAGTCGTCAACAGAGTATATTTAATTTTTTGTGTTGTATAAGTTTCTTCTGTCTGAACTAAGGTAATTGTACAGTTCGTCACATGCCATGGCCTCAATTTGCTTGCAGTTTTCAAGGGTATATCCACCTTCTCTACAGATTCCCTTCCCTTCTCTACATTACTTGTTTTACATTTGTCCAGTCCAAACTCCCTGTCTATATTTTGTGAATATGTTTAGATTATTTCTAGTAAACGTTGCAATTTTTTGTTTGTTCCTGCATATTATTAATAGTATTATTATTATAATATGTACTATGCATTAGATCTCCCTGTTCTGTATACTGAAGAAGTGTCACATTAGTATTTGTATGTTTCTTTTGGGAAAAATGAACGTAATAGATATTTATTTATTGTTTACTGTATTTATTGTGACTCATTCTATCACTACTTCTTGCAGCTATTAATAAGAAAAGTTTTACAAATTATACACTGCATAATTAGAAAAGCGTCATACATATGCTCGCATGTCTAATACTTAGCAAGTCCTTTAACTACATGCCATTAAACAGTGTTTGCCCACTTTTATTACCCCTACTATTTATTTTATTCCAGGTTTTCTTGTACAATGTACAGTATATGCCTGGTACACTCGGGCACACACCCACATTTACTCATTCAGGTCTAGCTTAAAGCACCATCCTTGCAAGTACGTCAGTATAATTTGGGACAGAACCAGAATACAGGGAGAAAATCACTAACAGCCACAAGGAGCACATGCAGAGGAAGTCACTGGGCTCAGCTCAATCCCCTGTCCCAGAAGCAGTGAAGCCACCCCTATATGCTGAATATTTATATATACTGTACATATTTCAAAGTATTACATGCCATAACATTCCAGAGTTTCAGATTCATCAAGTATGTATAGGCAGCACTCAAGCAAGATACTCCTCTTCACCACTCCAAAGCTTTGCAGTTTTCTTCTCTATCAAAGCAAAACTAATTCTCATTCTTGATTCTCACATCCTACTGTCACTGAAATTCACTTTAATCTTTAGCTTAGGCTTTGCTTTTTTCTCTTTTTTCAAACTACCGCTTTACAAGTCCCACTTCCCTCAACACACTAGGACATGAGGTTTTATAGCTGAAACTTTATCCTTCTTACATTTATTTTTTGAAAAGGAAGAGATTAATTTTCACCCATGTCTTTTCTAACACTTTCTCAGAGAGAAGCTGTTCTTTTGCAACCTTGACTCTCTGAGTGGTAAATGTATGTCTTACATCACCAGTGCTGTTTGCTTTTCTTTTCTTTGATTGTTTTAAGTGTAATTTATAATTAATAAAATGTATGTGCTGCAGAGCTGTATCGGAGGTAATGGCTATAACCACCTATCCTTCCTTATTGTTATGTACATGGATTGATCAAAGGTAAAGGGTTTGTTGCATATATTAGAGATACAGAAAGACACCACGATATGAGAAGATGGATATTTCACAGACATTGATGGGAACGTGTAGCTAAATCAGGTAAGATTTGTTACTGGGAAAAAGGTTGACTTGATATGCTGCAGTGATGTGTGCCAGTCTTATTTTCATTTGCTAAGCTGAAGTCTGTGCCTGACTCCAGTGCCCTGCACATCATGGCAGCTGGCTTAATACCTGTGAAATTTCTACCAGATCCTTGTGAATAATGAGATATTTATGACTGAGATGTAGGTGGCTGCCAATTTCTGGATTTCCTGGTTAGACAAAATCTGTCATTACTGATTCAGTGCGTTTACATGCACACACATAATTGGGTTAAGGTGAATAAAGGCTGAAACTTGGTTTCTTAATACAGTAATCCCTCCTCCATCGCGGGGGTTGCGTTCCAGAGCCACCCGCGAAATAAGAAAATCCGCGAAGTAGAAACCATATGTTTATATGGTTATTTTTATATTGTCATGCTTGGGTCACAGATTTGCGCAGAAACACAGGAGGTTGTAGAGAGACAGGAACGTTATTCAAACACTGCAAACAAACATTTGTCTCTTTTTCAAAAGTTTAAACTGTGCTCCATGACAAGACAGGGATGACAGTTCCGTCTCACAATTAAAAGAATGCAAACATATCTTCCTCTTCAAAGGAGTCAGGAGCAGAGACTGTCATAAAGGCAGAGGAAAATCAATAGTGCTGTTTGGCTTTTAAGTATGCGAAGCACCGCGGCACAAAGCTGTTGAAGGCGGCAGCTCACACCCCCTCCGTCAAGAGCACAGAAAGAGAGAGAGAGACAGAGAAAAACAAGCAAGCAAAAATCAATACGTGCCCTTCGAGCTTTTAAATATGCGAAGCACCGTGCAGCATGTCGTTTCAGGAAGCAGCTGCACAAAAGATAGCAACGTGAAGATAATCTTTCAGCATTTTTAGACGAGCGTCCGTATCGTCTAGGTGTGCGAACAGCCCCCCTGCTCAATCCCCCTACGTCAGGATCAGAGAAAGTCAGTGCAAGAGAGAGAAAGAGAAAAGTAAGCTGGGTAGCTTCTCAGCCATCTGCCAATAGCGTCCCTTGTATGAAATCAACTGGGCAAACCAACTGAGGAAGCATGTACCAGAAATTAAAAGACCCATTGTCCGCAGAAACCCGCGAAGCAGCGAAAAATCCGCGATATATATTTAAATATGCTTACATATAAAATCCGCGATGGAGTGAAGCCGCGAAAGGTGAAGCGCGATATAGCGAGGGATTACTGTAATCCGTTTTTACATGGGCAAGTGATCTTCTAGAGTTCTCCTTTGGCAAACACTCCAACGTCCTTAAGCTGTGTAAAAAAGAGTTAAACATCACTGTTGCAACTGTGAATCAGACAATAAGCGTGACGCACATAATATTCTTGTGTTTTTATAAATGTGTAGTTTAATTGACCCATTATTTATAGGTGTCTGTTACTGGATGTCATGCAGCCAACTCTTTTCTAATAGACTATGTTTAAACTCTGCAAAGGACCTGGGGCATCATGTATAAACGGTTTGTATGCACAAAAATGTTGTGTACTCCAGTTTCCGCGCTCAGATCGTGATGTATAAAACCTAAACTTGCAGTAAAGCCATGCACATTTTCACGCTAGCTCAAACCCTGGCGCACGCAAGTTCTCCGCTCGGTTTTGCAAACTGGCGGCACCCAGTGTCAAAGCATTGCTTTTGTTCCAGTGTGGTTTCCCTTTCTTTTTTAGATCACATCCCTGACACAGCTTTATCATATACACTGAAATTAACCACTGTGCAAATAAAAAACAAAACTCCACAAAAATGAAGTTTTGGGGACCGTCCCCATATATTGTCCTACGGACAAAATAAAGCAAAAATGGCAAAATAATTGACTGAAGTACTGTATTCAAGCATTTGACAAAGTTCATGGAACAAGATGGTTTTTATATACAGAATTGAATTATGGAAACATGAAATGGTTGGCAGGAAGTGGCGTCATTCAGAATGGCCAGATGTGATGTCATATCAGGTCACCGGAAGTGACGTCATGGCGGTCATTTTGGAACCCGGAAGTAGAGGCAATTATTTTTCTTCGGGTTTTCTGTTGAGAGATGAAGAGATTCAGGTAAGTACCACATGACAAACCTTTATCTCACGATATTTCACTCACCTTTAGGCTTTTTGACTGCCTCCTAATCACATGTGTGTGACACCACATATTGTTTATTAGTTTAAGGCATCTGATTGTAAGTAGCCTGTAACAATATAATGGTCCACAGATTGGCCAAACTATTCCAAATACCATAGCTGCTTTAGCGTTGTTACTCTCACTGCACCTTCCTCTTCTTCTTTCAGCTGCTCCTGTTAGGGGTTGCCACAGCAGATCATCTTTTTCCATATTACTCTCACTGCACCACTCGGAGTATTAATATCACTGTATCTGAGTGTAGAATCACAGCTCTACAGCAGCTGATTGGAAAGAGAATTATCGGTATACAGCATCTAGCACATGCTGCCTCAGCCATGCTGCCTATTTTAACTGCTCTCATACGGCAAACGCTTCAGAGCCTTTCCTGTACTGACCTCGTTGCTCAGAAACAGTTTCATCCCAAGAACTATAAACGCAATCAATCAGTCCATCAAGTGCTCCTTGTAGAACTGTTTGTACTTAAAAGTACAATTACCTCACTGTAAACTTGCGATACAGTTATAATATTGCACAACCTGCACCACTTTATAAAGCGCATATTTACATATGATGACAATATCATTTTTAAGATGAAATGCAGCAAAATATGTTTATTACATTAAACAGATAAAATGTTAACATCATTTAAATAATCTATATTTTTAATAATTAAACATGTGAGGACATGGTGGAGCAGCACTAGCGATGTTCCTGCCTCGCACAGTATTCTTGCTGGGGCTGGCGCGACACTGGAAGGATCGATGGATAGAATAATTAAACATGTACTAGGAAGATATTTCAATGTTCCTTAAAAGTTTTGAAGAATTGGCGTTCTAAGCTTACAGATGGCTTAGTGTCTATTACAGAGCTGATTGTGTGGCGATTGGGTACTTGGAGAAAGAAAAGGAAGGACAGGAATTGGGGGTTAGTACGTTTGAAAGAGACAGTACTACTGCAATAAATTATTTCATCAAAGGTCGCGCAGCAAGCATCTTGCGTGAGGCAGGAACAATCTCTGGATGGTGCACCAATTCGTCACTATCACTGCGCCACCATGTTCCCATGTTTACTACATGCTTTAATTGACATATGATATGATATGATTAGGGCGGCACGGTGGCATAGTGGGTAGCGCTGCTGCCTTGCAGTTAGGAGACCCAGGTTTGCTTCCCGGGTCCTCCCTGCGTGGAGTTTGCATGGTGTCTGCGTGGGCTTCCTCCGGGTACTCTGGTTTCCTCCCACAGTCCTAAGACATGCAGGTTAGGTGCATTGGTGACTCTAAATTGTTCCTAGTGTGTGTGTGTGCCCTACGGTGGGCTGGTGCCCTGTCCGGGGTTTGTTTCCTGCCTTGCGCCCTGTGTTGGCTGGGACTGTGACCCTGTAGTTAGAATATGGATAATGGAAGGATGATATGATTATTGACATGATACCAAGTATACATCTCAGTATTCAAATTATTCAGAGAACTGTAATATCACAAATGTAATGGATTCTGTGTCCTGTCGGAGGAAGAGAAAGCCCGTTTAAAAAGCACGTAGTGATTCACATACTGTACATAGAGCACACAGAAAAACACATACAAAACGTGCTACTTTAGTTATGATGGCATTTGAGAAACTAGTAAATTAAACGATTTTAAGATGAAGTTTATGATGTTCTACTTTAATGACAAAATAAACTACGTGATTAAAGTTGAAATTTCGAGCTTAAAGTTGACATTTTGAGCTTTTATCCCACTGTGTCCCTATTTTTTTTCTTTTCTCTGTACCGTAATAAGCTTTCATATGACACTCAGATGGTGGACTATGACTCGCCTTTTCACGGTGACTTTTGATAGCTCACAACTTCTTTTTTTATTTCGGGCACTGTGCGACTTTGTGAACTTGAGCTTTCGAGTTTCTCCGACAGTCTATGTCACTCGATCAACTTCCTTTTGTTGTTTATACCAAATTGTACGTTTTTCCTTGCCTCCACTTGGTATTTGCTGAAATTCTTCTATTTTCCCCCGTGCTTTTGCCATTGCCTTTTCACAGAACGCTGAACTTAAGGGCTATTTATTTCGTGTCACAAACACTACAAAGAGCCATAGCAAGGTTTGGGGCAACCACCTGTATATTTGGTTTCCTGGGTGCAAATTTCAAGTAAATGATAGCACTGATGTGCACAAACTGGAGTCCAAAACAGAACTGAGGGAATAGGGAAAAGGTGGAGGCTTTTAAAAGTCAGGGCAGGAAGTGACATCAAAGGGGCCAGGATTGGAATGGTCTTCAACCATTGGCTTGAGTCCAGACGTGACATCAAGGTGGCCGGAGCCGGCAAGGCCTTCCTCTATAGGTCCGTAGCCAGAAGTGACGTCAACAGGACCAGGTGGAACTTCCTGTGAATGGTCTGCAGGAAAGCAAGAAAAAGAGTCAGTGCACTCTGCCACATCCCTATCAGATTCGGAATTGCCCTCACTCAAGCCCTTTAGCTGCCTCCCATGCGCACGTGTGTGACAATTGATTTGCATATTCAAAGAGGCTTAATTCTGGAAGGAGTTGGGGAGTGGCAGCAGGCGCGTGCATGTGCGTTACTTTTCACGCTGACCGAGATTTATGTAGCGGAAGAACATGGAAGTTGGCATACACACAGATTTATGTATCTGGATTTTTTTGTGTGTACAAACATTTCCGCTTTTGTCCGTACACCGTGTTTTAGTATGAATTCTATGCACGGCGTTATGCATGAGGCCCCTGGTACGTGTACTTCTTGCCTTACACCCAGTGCTGCTCAATAATAATAACATAAAAAATGTTTACTCTAATAAAATAAGTATTGCGTTAAGTTAATCGTTTTTTTAAAAAGTAATCAGACTACATAACTTTTAATGTGTTACTTTACTGCTCTCAAGATTGCATTGCTGAGTTTAGCACTGCATGTTCAGCCCGTTAGCATAAATTTAGCAATTTCTAAAATATTGAGACAGATTATTTTAGCCAGCAGAAGGAATAAAGCGATCACCCGAACATTTGCCACTGGAAATGTATGTGCTTGCTTGTACCTGTGGCTGCTGAAAACACGTGCAAACCAAATACATGTGCTGACTGACAAAGTACAACGGACATGTGGAGACAACAAAATCCCAGTTAATGGGATTTTCGGGTTATTCATGGAGACATCTACCAATGTTAACCAGGTTTCTCAGAGGCCAATAACCTGATTACTCTTTTTGGAATAAGGGGTTTACATGGTATTTTAGAAATCAGAGTTCTGTGAATAATCAGGTCATTGAAGTGCATGTAAACGTGTTAACTGAATGCTGAGTTTCATATACTTTATTTATTGTATTGAGTCATTTGCATTGTATTTTTTTGTGAAATGTATATTGTGTTCTGCGGTGGGTTGGCACCCTGCCCAGGATTGTTTCCTGCCTTGTGCCCTGTGTTGGCTGGGATTGGCTCCGGCAGACCCCCGTGACCCTGTGTTCGGATTCAGCGGGTTGGAAAATGGATGGATGGATGTATATTGTGTTGCAGAAGCTATAGGTTGATACACAAAAAAGTAGCCCCATACATAGGATGTGAACTGCTGGCACAATGTAATCAGAAGGCACAGAGAAGTGAAAATTCACACAAGGGTCGTAACTGGGAAGACAAAGATCAAAAAACAAAGCTCAGGATGTGTAGCCAGAATTGTAGTCTAAAATTAAAGCAGTAAGCTAAAACATGTACATAATAATTCTTTGCATTTATATAGCGCTTTTCTCACTACTCAAAGCGCTCAGCAATTGCAGGTTAAGGGCCTTGCTCAAGGGCCCAACAGAGCAGAGTCCCTTTTGGCATTTACAGGATTTAAACCAGCAACTTTCCGATTGCCTTTGCAAATTCCTAGCCTCAGAGCCACCACTCCACCCGAGTATGCAACCAGAGCCCAGAAAGATGTATATTGTAGAAAAGACTGTCGTAGCTAGTAAATTGAAAGCTAATAATTTTATTCTTTTTTAAATCAAAACTTGGACTGTAAGGAAAGTAAGGTGATGGCTTTTAAAATGTTGCACATTAGAACATTAGAACAAGCTAGACGACAATAAGCCATTCACCCCAACAAAACTCACCAGTCCTATCCACCTAAATCTTCTAAAATAATGTCTAGCCTAGTTATGAAAGTCTCTAAAGTCCTACTGTCTACCACACTGCTTGCATCATGGACTAATGGCTTTTTGATCGTGGACACAAGAGGCATTTGTAGAATTATGTCTCATTGTGAATGCTTCTGTGAAACACACAGCACAGCAACTGGTGAAAAGGTGGGATGGTACTTGTCCAGTAAGTAATGCACCAAAACCAAGAAACCATAGAATCTGTATATAAACTGGAGGTTTTCAATGACATAGCAGTTTGCATGGATAAAAGTCCTCATAAGTTGACGTGGTGATTTCACAACAGACAGGTCTTGTTAAAGAGTACACTATGATTTCTGTGTCACCTTTTTGTGTGCCACCCAGTATTATATGTATCATACAATTTGTTGACTTATTGTGGGCATAAATGTGAGTAAAAATTCCATTATCTATGTGGCAAAAACTCACAAAATGATAAGCAGAACAACAGAATGCAACTTCTGCGGTGGTTCATTTTTCTGTTATAGTTCTTATCACGTCCTTCCAGCCATTATATGTTGAATCTGATGTTTCTGTCCACAGTATCTTCTTGACAACCTTGTCTTTACCCCAATGAACCTCCTAGCAGTGAAATTTATTCTCCATTGGTTTGTGGTCATGACCGGAGCCATTGTCCTCTTAAAAAGCCCCAGAGTGCTATGAAACTTTTTCTCTTGGTCACACCTGAACCCCCTTATGTAATCAGACACCTAACTCTATGTCATATCATTGGTCACTACTCCTCTGATGCCCTCACACTTTAACAGCCTGACTTGTCTTTGATCACTGCTTCTCCCGGTCTCTGTGTTCATCTAATTTGAATTTTGTTGTAGGGAAAGTTAACAGAAATGTATGCTTGATAAAAAATACAATTAATAAAATAAGCACCCACTATTAATTTATCATTGGATCAACTTTATACAGTTGCCTGTTGATTTGTAATTAGACTGGCCATTCTTTCACTCAACTCCATTTTGTGAGGAACATGAACACAGTGCAGATAATTAGATGTTTTGCAACTTTTTGTTCTTATGTGCACAGGGAATTTGGGGTTTATGGACAATTTATGGACTAAACTAATGTGCAGGATTATTTCCACACAGAATCCATAAATGGCAGTAGAAGAGGGAAAGAATGTGATTTTGGGAACCTCACTTATGCAGTGTGACTGCTGGAAACCTGGGGTGTCTGAAGAGCAACATTTATCAATTATGTCAAACTCGCTCATGCAGTTGTTTCCTGTTCCAGTTGCTTGAATTCCTTCAAATATCTTCCTACAATAATTGGAATATAGGACAGAGAAAGTGGAAACTGCAGCAAAATACCTTCAGAAAATCAAGCTGTCCACAAGATGAAATAAGAATGAAATAGACCATAAGTAGAGAAACAAAAGGGGTAGGCTTATTCATGGTTTGAAAACAAACTGGTTTCAATTACTAGGGAAGCAAAAATACAAGTTATTTAGCCATGTCAAAACCAAAAAAGAAAGTCAGAAATGTTGCCAGAAGTCAAGGAAACTGAACTAGAAATGGTCCTTGTTATCCACTCAGGTCTGCTGATGAACAGTGTCTTGTGATCCTACTTCTGCATGGTATCAAAGCTCAGTCAAGGCGCTTTTCATGTGTACCTTCTGGCTGGTGAAACCAACTGCCCACCTCCATTCAAAACTTTGGCTCCCTCAATGTGTTAACAAAGTGATCGAAAACTTTCATACTTCATGAATTTCTGTTGAAATGATAGCCTTTATGTTTTGTACTAGACATTAAGCCCGTTACAATAACGGGCGCTATAACAGTAGTGTATAAACATTAGTAGGAAAAGTCTATATTAAATGGCAAGGGACCTTGACCTCATTCTGTTTCTTGTCTTAATTTTTTTTTGTCAAAAATATTTTTGCAAGAAGCCTAAAGTAAAATAATAATAAAAATAAAATAGAAACGTATATGACAATACAGTAAGTATAATTAATATTACATTTATCCTCTCCTGTGTGGCTGTTGATTGATGTGTTGTGTCTGTTTGAAGATCTCCTGTCCTGCCTCTCTTTATTTTAGCTTGCTGTGGCGTCTCTCCAGCAAGTACTGTGCAGTTCCCCAGGAAGTATTTTAATCTGTCCTGGCGTGCAGCTGATTATTGTATGTGTGGCGTCTCCCCAGCAACAGATTTTATGTGGGCGAAAATAAATCTACTTTTAAAAGTCATCCTATTGTAATATCATGAAAATTCGTATATTTAGGAAAACCCCTTCAACAACTGACACTTTACACTTTACTGGGCCAAGCTTCTTAATCACAAATCTGACATCCTCAGAGTGAACACTTGCACAACAACAAACACTAATCCCACCTCTTTGGGGAAGCTGGTCTCCGCGTCTCAGTACCCGATTGGATTTTTCGTGCCTTATGTTTTAGGTGTTACCTCATTTACCGAAATCCGATTGGATCATCCGCGCGATATTTTATAGGTCCTGCCCTCTCTGTCTCCCCAGGAACTGATGTAATGTGTGGATGTGTGCAGCTGATAATCGTGGCTGTGGCGTCTCTCCAGCAAGTACTGTGCAGTTCCCCAGCAAGTATTTTAATCTGTGCTGGCGTGCAGCTGATTATTGTATGTGTGGCATCTCCCCAGCAATGGATTTTATGCACGCGGCTACGAGTACCCAATCAGCCCTCTCCCCAGCAATGATGTCCTTTATTAAAGAGTGCCCTGCGCATGCGCACTTTTTATTAAAGAGGATTTGAGCAACTTGTGTTAATCAATTTGTTTGTGACCTTGTCCTGTAAAACTTGTTTCCAAACAGTCCCCAAACTGATATTACTTGATTATGTTGACATCTTTTGTAATCTATATATATAAAATTCTTTTCACGTTTGAAATGGAAATTATGTATGACCACATGATATGGAAATTACGTATGAAACTGAAATTACGTATGACCACACGATATGGAGATTACCTATGACCACAGAACATATTATAATACAGGAACTAATCACTTCATTTGTGGACGCCATTTTTATATCGTCTTTACGAATTGTTATTATTTGTGTGTGCCCCGAGTCGCCCTCTCCCACCCCTCCTGTCTGGACTACAGTGCTGAGCCGTCCGCCGCCAGGCACGTTCTGACAGAGAAGTTTTATTTATTACTCCACGTGACTGCTGCTGAAACTGCCACATTGTAACTTTTTTTTTAGTTGGCAGTACTTGATAGTAGAAGAGATGAGGAAAACAGCTTTGCATCTTTCTACTTTTTAACTGCGCCGAGCTGTAAACAATGTGAAGATGAGACCGCCTTCAGCTGCGAGGGGTCGTGAGAACAAAGTGGACGCTGGGAGGCGCGGAATGTTGGGCTGCCCTGCCGAGTCGAGAGCTTCGCAGTTTCAGGCAGCATCCTCTCTTCTCGCACTGTTTGTGACACTTCAAGTCCCCCGTCGGCTCCTGGGAGAGTGGAAATCTTTGCGAATGGGTGTAATCGGCGCCATCGAAGCAGGACTCTGTTTGTAAATTGCCCTGCACAACTACTTACTGTCCCTTAAGGTAAGTTCAGGTCACTAAAACCCCACAACATTCAAGGTTGCTTTTGTGATTAATTATTTTAACAAGTAAATCACAGGCATGTTGTCAGGCAAAAATTTGGACAATCACATAGAAAATGTAATTTCTATACCACAGTGGTCGTGTAGCGCCTTTCACAAGGGATCTACTACTTACCTGTTGTGTTGTAGCGCCTTTAAAATGTAGTTTACCTGAAACCACTCCAGTAGTGCTCAATGTATCTTTACTTCTTAAATGTTAATGTTTTACTGTTTAATAACTTATAGACTACATTTTATTCCCTTGCACTCAGTGAGCGAAGCCACTGGATAATCAACTAGTAAAAAGATAAAAGTGTCTGCTTAGCAAATAAATTTAAATGTAGAAAAGAGATTGCCCTAAGCAGAGTCTTATGTGAAGCATTTTGAATTTTTATCCCAAGGCTACTGTTGTGACTTCTTTAAAAAAAACCTCATCATGGCTTTTACCAAAATATTTCATAGTCTTCAGCATATACAGACACAAATGCCCAGAACCTGAATGATCTTTAAAAATTTTCACAATCAAAAAAAATAATGAAAAGAGAGAGAGAGAAAAACTGTGAAAACGCTGACTCGTTTAAAATATGAAAGATTTATCATAAAGAAAAAAGGGAAATTTATAAAAATAACAAAAGATCAAAAAAAGTGTTAAAAAAAAACAACCCAGAACAAACAAAACCTGTCCAAATACCAATGATAAAAAAATGAACATACAGAAAGTAAAGAATCAGAAACCAGGAAATCTACAAAAGTACTCACAAAAGAAGGTTCTCCAACAGCTGTCGGTGCTGATCCTGGAATATCTAGAGAGGGGACAGTTCTTCATCTTAAATGGCACAGAGGACCCACCCCCTGAAATTCCACATACTGTAAAGAGGATAGGGCATATCACTAAACACTGCACATTAATACAACCAAGAACATAATAAATGATTATTAGTGACAAATAAACAAAACACTATTCAAAATGCAAAAACACAAAAATAAGATTAAAACCATGATATACCAAATAATATTTAACAAAAAATAAAAATAACAAATCAAATTGAAATTAACTTGAGCTAGGGATAAAACCTTGGCTAATCCATAATAACTAGGGTATTGTTCTTACAGTGCTGCCATCTTAAATAGGAACTGCACATTGACTTTACATGTTGCAATATTGAGGGTTACATAAATGGCACCCTTGTAGAAGAGACAGTGAATTGTATCTTAAGGACCCCCATGTAGGTTTTGTCAAATTTCTATTTTTTATGGCCTAATTAAGCAAGCTGTTATTTCCCCGTTTCTATGTTTTGGGGTCAATGTAGAAAATTAAATTTGGTAAGTTTTTACTACAGTAGAATCTGCCACGCATTTATGTAGGTGACATGTGGATAGTTTAATGTCTTGGGTTTTTTAGCTTGATTTTTAAGATTTTGTATCATCATTGTGCTTTTTCAGTTGGTAATTTAATCCATTGTTTACTAAAGAGCACATTAATGTCTGATGCTGAAGTAGTTCAATTTTCAGTGTGGTTTGCCTGAGTGTCTCATCTGCTCACTGTTAATTAAAACATTAGAACAATCTAGATGAGAACATGCCATTCAGCCCAACAAAGCTATCCCATTTCATTCTTCCAAAATAACAGCAAGTCCAGTTTTGAAAGTCCCTGAAATCCTACTGTCTACCACACTACTCGGTTAATTATTTCAAGTGTCTATGGTTCTCTGTCCGAAGAAAAACTTCCTAATGTTTGTGTGAAATTTACCCTTAACAAGTTTCCAACTGTGTCCCTGTGTTCTTGATTAACTCATTTTAAAATAACAGTCTCAATCCAACCAATTCTCTTCATAATTTTAAATACTTCAGTCATGTCTCCACTTAATCTTCTTTTTCTTAAACTGAAAAGGCTCAGCTCTTTTAATCTTTCCTTAAAGTTTATCGCCTATAGCCCTGAAATCAGCCTAGTCATTCTTCTCTGGACTTTCTCCAGCACTACTATGTCCTATTTGTAGCCTGGAGAGCAAAACTGCACGCAGTACTCCAGATGAGGGCTCACAAGTTCATTTTAAAGCTTGAATAACTGTCATTATCAGGGTACACTCAATGAAGAAAACTATATAGAAAAACACATACTAAAATTAATAGGAAAACAACAAAAGTGTTAAACATTATCAGCTATAGCAAACGTACAAAGATATTGTATCTAAATGTATAATAATTTTACAAATCATATGGCTGGGCCTTTCTAAATGAGGAATAAGAGAAAAGAAAATGGCTAATTATGTCAATGAGATCAGTTAAAGGTAAAATGGCTCACTGCTTGTGAAACTGGTTGGAATAAATACTTGGGGTCCTATGAGTGAGTGTGAGAACCACTGGTTTGCGGTGTTTGAGGTGTGTAAGTGGAACAGGCAGCCCATCTGATAGGAACGTAAAAAAACGGTGAGTTAAGGAAACTAAATTTTGAACATTTTCGGTCTCCTTTGTTCTCCCCTCCTGTATTTACTGTGTATTTATTACAAGATCCTTGTTCAACCCAGTTTGGTTCTCCTTGGAGTCCTTCTGGGTTCAGGAATAGCCACATTATATATTGTTGTATTATAGCATACACAGAGATCAACATTAAGATGTAAAGAAGTAAAAAAAACAAAAACAAGCAAGTGCACACATCATGAGAGCGTTCTGTTCAAGATGTCAAGTACTCACCAGCTACATGCAGTCACCACAGAAGAAAGCCAGGTAATGTTAAATAGGATTGGCCAAAAAAAAAAGTTGGAGTGGTGCGCCCCAAAGTGATCATTTCTGATTGGTCAATTGGGGTCGGAGGTTGGTTTCAAAAGGTACTGGACTTTTTCTTTTTCTAGACTACGAAATCATTTGTTGTAAAGTTTGACTTGATTGCATGCAATGCTGTTTTCTTCAAGTAAAATAAATAACAATGAAAAAAAACATTGATTTTTTTCCATTTCCAGTGCACATGTAGAGAATGCAAGCCAAACTATATGGCAAGTTTCACCTACAATACTACACGGTTTGTATTTCGATGGTTTTCAGAGGCTGTAACACATGATGTTGTTTATTATTTGGAGTGCCAAGCAGCTTTGCATGTTCTAAAATGGGTCAAGTTTTGATTGCTCCTTCTCGTTTAAAAATTTATCTAGATATTAATACTGTCATTCCCACCATTCTCGTAACTAAAAAAAATAAGTGTTGACAAGAACAGTTCATCCATTTCAATATGAATTATCAATGCCTATTCCTTTAACTTTTTCAAATACTAATTTCAGATTTAAACTTTTATATATTGTACTACTTTCTCTATGTATCTGTATTACTTTTTGGGGAGACAAAATCATTACATTTTATATGAAATTTGCACTTTTGGTGTCCTCTTGTTTTAGCTGAGAAGTTTGATGTAATTTAACAGCTGGCATGCACCCTTTTAATTTTTCAAAACTTTATCAAGACGTTTCTTATTCTATATATAATTAAAGTGAAAATGTTTGACACCCCTGATCTATCTTTTCACCCATAATGCCAAAATAATTCTAGGTATTGTAATGATAATTGCTTCATACCTGTCAACTACATTACTTAAGATTGCATTCTATAGTTAGCACCATCTACTGGCCTATAAACTGTGACGTTCCCACCAAACTGTCATGTGTATGCTGACTTGAAGCACTCACAATGGTTACAAAATGTGCAGTGTGGCACCCCAATAGCAGCTCTTCAGAAGTTGTAAAACAAGGCTGACTCAAGTCCACATAAGGGCAAGCCACCAATGACACAGACATAATAGCAAGTGAAAAAAGTCCAAAATCCAATTAACAGATCCAAAACAGGCACATGATCACCAAAAACATTAGAAAAAGTGGAAATTTACAAAAAGGGCAAGAACTAATCAGAGCTTAAAAAACAGCCAGAAAATTACATTGTAAATATTCAAAAATACCAAAAACACTAGATAAGAAACTTTAAACCGAAAAGACAGGCCATAGCTGAAAACACACAGGGACAGAAGAGAAAAGGCAAGACTTCAAAAGGAGCTCAAAAATTAGGCAAGCACATACTGTATGCTTGAGCAAGACCACCATCCCAAGCTCCAGTTTTCATGTCCTCTGCTTCCAGTCATTTGACTGCTGCACATTTAGCAAATGACACATATGGGAGGAACCAGAAGCAGAAGGCAGGTTGCAGCAAGACAAGGGTTGATAGAGTCATTATTGTCATGTGTACAGATATAGGCAGCAGGAAAGATTAATAACATTCAACGTGTAACTGTGCTATCTGTATTTAATGCAGATTTACAACTCATATAAATACTGTAGCCTGCTGCCAAAAAACCTTGCTAGAAAAAGTAAGGGCAATTCAAAGAGAGACCCCCCTCCCTTCCAGGTACTGTAGGTTGGGCTGTCGATAGGTGCCAAAAAATACGGTAAAATACAAGACAGAAAACAGAATGCAAATAAACCTCTTCTTCTATGAGCTAGATGGTTGTTAAAGTTATTGGTCTCATATTAAACGAGTTTGGTCTGATATTAAATACACTTTGAAAAACACCATTTAATGGTAAACAATGTATTATTAAATGTTACAGTTTATGAATAGAAAACTATTCAGTGAAATTGAATGCTGTACTCTATAGGTGCACCACTGTATGTCTTTGTCATTGTCATCAGATTTAGCAACTCTGCAGTCTTCGAGACACATCCAATATGTCTTAATGTCCCATGTTATCTGTCTGTCTATCTTATGATGTCATATCTACTGTAAGTGCCAAGCAGGATTTTACGGCATCCTGTTTGGGAGAAAGGGGGACTCTTGCTGAGAAAGGAAGCTGGAATGGAAGGACAGTGATGGATTGGCATCCCATTTGGAATGGGTGTGGGACCCTTACCCAGATGGGAGTACAAAACAAATGATCAATGGGTGAAAGCTTCTTTTCCAGAATGTTTGTCCCCAACTTTCTAGATGGCAGCCTCTCAGGACCTCAGTAACCATGTGGATACCTAAAGGGCATGATAGGAGTTGTAGTGCCATGAATCAGCCCTCCTGGGTCCCATGGATACCACCAGGGAGAGCGGTGGGGATTCATGATCTCTGTTTTTCAGGACTTCTGTTTGACCCAGAAGTGTTTCCATCAGGCTATGTCCTGGCACCAGAAGTACTCCCAGGTCCGACATAATAGAAAGCCATCCATCCTCCTTCAGGGAATAAGGAAGGGAGGCAAAACACACTGGAGGAGGTGAACAGAGAGAGAAGAAAAGGAAGGAAGAATTGGCCTGTAAGTGTGCTTATGCAACCTTTGGAGAAATATTTATGAGGGAATTTTTATTACAAAAACCTCTGTTTTGAACCCGTGACTGTGTTTGTGTTGGTTGTGTCCAGGATTTGGGGCTCAGTGATGCCCCCATTCTATCTATCTATCTATCTATCTATCTATCTATCTATCTATCTATCTATCTATCTATCTATCTATCTATCTATCTATCTATCTATCTATCTATCTATCTATCTATCTGACTGGCCACAATAACAGCATTAGCAGTTAATGAAGTAAAAGCCCTGTCACATTTCCAAAGATTTTCAGTCACAGACTTAACTTACATAATTTAGCAAGTTAGATGCAGTTGTGGTGAAGTCCTGTAATAACCGGTCATGTAGTCTGATGATACACAGTGACTCAGTCCAACCAGTGTGCAATTTGCACTGGTAAAATCATACAGGCTTGATTTTGTCTTAAGTTGTACGACTGGGCCAGTGTGGATGTGAGAACTGACAACCAATAAGCACTCATCCCAATGTAAAATGCACATAATGCAGCAACAAGAGAAAAGGGACATGAGCATGTTGGATCTGATAAACAGAAGATAGACTTGTCTGGATAAAGTTGTGCGTCTTATGTACAATGGCAGAATGGAAAATAAAATTAAAATCCTAGATTGTGAACTCGCCAGACTTCAGGTAACACATTATTCTTCTTCTTCTTTCTGCTGCTCCCGTTAGGGGTCATCTTGCTCCATATCTTTCTGTCCTCTACATCTTGTTCTGTCACACCCACCACCTGCATGTCCTCTCTCACTACATCCATAAACCTTCTCTTAGGCCTTCCTCTTTTCCTCTTTCCTGGCAGCTCTATCTTTAACATCCATTTCCCAATATTCCCAGCATCTCTCCTCTACACATGTGCAAATCAACGCAATCTTGCCTCTCTGACTTTGTCTCCCATCCATCCAACTTGAGCTGATCCTCTAATGTACTCATTTCTAATCCTGTCCATCTTCACTACACCCAATGCAAATCTTAGCATCTTTAACTCTGCCACCTCCAGCTCTGTCTCCTGCTTTCTGGTCAGTGCCACCGTCTCCAACCCATATAATATAGCTGGCTTCACTACCGTCTTGTAGACCGTCCCTTTCACTCTTGCTGATAACCGTCTGTCACAAATTACTCCTGACACTCTTCTCCACCCATTCCACCCTGTCTGCACTCTTTTTCACCTCTCTTCCACAATCCCCATTACTCTGCACTGTTGATCCCAAGTATTTAAACTCATCCACCTTCTCCAACTCTACTCCCTGCATCCTCGCCATTCCATTGACCTCCCTCTCATTTACACACATGTATTCTGTCTTGTTCCCACTGACCTTCATTCCTCTCCTCTCTAGAACATATCTCCACCTCTCCAGAGTCTCCTTAACCTGCTCCCTACTCTCGCTACAGATCACAATGTCATCAGCAAACATCATAGTCCGCGGGGACTCCAGTCTAATCTCATCTGTCAACCTGTCCATCACCATTGCAAATAAGAAAGGGCTCAGAGTGGATCCCTGATGTAATCCCACCTCCACATTGAATGCATCTGTCACTCCTACCGCAGACCTCACCACAGTCACACTTCACTCGTACATATCCTGTACAACTCTTACGTCCTTCTCTGTCACTCCCAACTTCCTCATACAATACCACAACTCCTCTCGGGGTACCCTGTCATATGGTTTCTCCAGGTCCACAAAGACACAATGCAACTCCTTCCGGCCTTCTCTATACTTCTCCATCAACACCCTCAGAGCAAACATTGCATCTGTGGTGCTCTTTCTTGGCATGAAACCATACTGCTGCTCACTAATCATCACCTCCCTTCTTAATCAAGCTTCCACTACTCTTGAGCTATGGCTCATTAATTTTATCCCCCTGTAGTTACTACAACTCTGCACAGCCCCTTTATTCTTAAAAATTGGCACCAGTACACTTCTTCTCCCCTCCTCGGGCATCTTCTCACTTTCCAAGATTCCATTAAAAAATCTGGTTAAAAGCTCCACTGCCATCTCTCCTAAACATCTCCATGCTTCCATAGGTATGCCATCTGGACCAACGGCCTTTCTGTTCTTCCTTCTTGCTAATTCTTTGCAATTTCTAATTCACTATCTCCATATCATCCAACCTTCTCTCTCTCTCATTCTCTTCATTCATCAGCCTCTCAAAGTACTCTTTCCATCTTCTCAACACGCTATCCTCACTTGTGAGTATGTCCCCATCTTTATCCTTTATCACCCTAACCTGCTTCACATCTTTCCCAGCTCGGTCCCTCTGTCTAGCCAATCGGTACAGGTCCTTTTCTCCCTCTTTAGTCTCTAACTTCTCATACAACTCATCATACGTCTTTTCTTTAGCCTTCGCCACCTCTTTCTTCACCTTACACTTTATCTCCTTGTACTCTTGTCTACTCTTCGCCATCCTCTTCCTCTGTATTCTCTCCTGCACTTCCGCATTCCACCACCAGGTTTCCTTTTCCTCCTTCTTCTGTCCAGATGTCACGCCAAGCACTGTTGTTGCTGTCACCCTTATTACTTTTGCTGTAGTTACTCAGCTGTCTGGTAACTTTTCACTACCAACCAGTGCCTGTCTTACCTCCTCCCTAAATTCAACCTTGCAGTCTTCCTTTTTCAACTTCCACCATTTGATCCTTGGCTCTGCCCTCACTCTCCTCCTCTTCTTGATCTCCAATGTCATCCTACAGATCACCATTCTATGCTGTCTAACTGCACTTTCCCCTGCCACCACTTTGCAGCCTTTAATGTCCTTCAGATTGACTCTTCTGCATAGGATATAATCTACCTGTATGCATCTTCCTCCACTCTTGTACGTCACCCTGTGTTCCTGACTCTTCTTAAAATACGTATTCACCACAGCTATGCCCATCCTTTTCACAAAATCCACTATCATCTGACCTTCTACATTCCTCTCCTTGACACCATACCTACCTATTACCTCCTCGTCTCCTCAGTTCCCTTCACCAACATGTCCATTGAAATCTGCTCACCACTTTCTGTTCCTTGGGTACACTGATCATCACTTCATCCAACTCTATCCAGAAATCAGCTTTCTCATCCATTGCACACCCAACTTGTGGGCATATGCACTAACAACATTCATTATCACACCTCCATTTCCAGCTTCATAATCATTACTCTGTCTGACCTCCTGACACATCTCCCACCTCTTCTTCTCCTTCTTCGGCCAACAGTAGCCCAATTTCCGCCAGCATTCTGTTGGCTAACAGTACTGGTGGCGGTCATTGTTAACCTTGGGCCTGACCGCATGTTGATTTGGCAAAATTTTACACCAGATGCCCTTCCTGACATAACCCTCCCCATTTATCCAGACTTGAGACCGGCACGGAGAAACACACTGGTTTGTGCAACCCCTGTGGCTGGGTTCAGGTATCACATTATTAACTGTCATAAAAAGGGCCAAGCTTGCAATACTTTGGAAATGTGAAACTGTGCTGGAAAGTCACTACACCGTCTTCTAATCTGACATTGTGGAAGAAATTTACCGACACGCCCACTGGTTTTTCTGTTCTCCCTGTATAATTGAGGCGTTAATCAGTCTTCTCTATTATCTAAGTCTTGCAAGAGGTAACCCTTACAGGAGTGCAAACACCTTATTAGCAAGTGTTACAAAGCAGAAGTTGGCACAGCACTATATTTATACACTTCATTGATTAGATCACAATTCCATCCATCCATCCATCCTCTTCCGCTTATCCGAGATCGGGTCGCAGGGGCAGCAGCTTGAGCAGAGATGCCCAGACTTCTGTCTCCCCAGCCACTTCTTCTAGCTCTCTTGGGGGAATTCCTAGGAGTTCCCAGGCCAGCGAAGAGACATAGTCCCTCCAGTGTGTCCTGGGTCTTCCCCGGGGCCTCCTCCCGGTTAGATGTGCCCAAAACACCTCACCAGGGAGGCGTCCAGGAGGCATCCTGATCAGATGCCTGAGCCACCTCATCTGACTCCTCTCAATACAGATGAGCAGTGCCTCTATTCTCAACTCCTCCCGGATGACTGAGCTTCTCACCCTATCTTTAAGGGAAAGCCCAGACACCCTGTGGAGGAAACTCATTTCAGCTGCTTGTATTCGCTATCTCGTTCTTTTGGTCACTACCCACAGCTCATGACCATAGGTGAGGATAGGAACGTAGATCGACCGGTAAATTGAGAGCTTTGCCTCACAGCTCATCTCCTTTTTTCACCACGACAGACTGAACTCCAAGGAATTCATTAAATCAGAAAACCTTTAATATTATTGACTACATCCAGTTGTTAACAGGACACGGCAGAACATTGATACCTTAAATGGTCACAGTTGACCTGGTCCACTATGCTGCTTGACAGTCCTGTTAACTTAGAAGTATGTGACTTTTTAGGAGTTTAAGAGTACACCGGGTGCAAGGTGCTACAGCACTTCCACTTCGTTCTGAACCCTTTACATGGCCATATGTTTCCTTTATTGTCTGACCAGTCAGTAAGCATAGCATATTGGCAACAAGCACACTTTAAAAGGTTACTTTTTTCTCTTATACCTTGAAGTCTTGTTTGTTTTCTTTTTGCTATATTAGATAATAAAGTCACTTAAATGCCTTTTCTTAATAACTCAAACCTTTATCATAGCAAACATCAAAATAACACCTTCAGCCTTTTAGCATGAGT
Source organism: Erpetoichthys calabaricus (assembly GCF_900747795.2). Lineage (NCBI taxonomy): Eukaryota > Metazoa > Chordata > Cladistia > Polypteriformes > Polypteridae > Erpetoichthys > Erpetoichthys calabaricus. The sequence goes on from NC_041397.2 coordinate 111,749,911, forward strand.
TCAGAAGAGTAAGAGACTCAGCACCAATCCAGCAAGTAATGAAGCTGGTTTCCTTTTAACAACACACCTACATCACATGCTAGGTGCACATCGAACCAGGCTTCAAATTCAGCTTCTACAACATACCCCGTGAACGCTAGTCATGTAATATGACATACTCAAGTGACAAAATCAGCAACTACAGTGATCAAACTTGACATCCCCTCCTAGTAGATGTTGTGTAATATGACACTGGCTTATGACTGAGATATGAAACAAACTTCAAGTAGTCAAATTTACACTCTTTTATCAGCAATGTCTTTTGAATAAATCATAAAGTAAAAAGAAACCAGTCTTTTTTAAAGTAATTCAGATTTGACTTTCTGGCTTACCTGCCCAAAAATCCATCTGAAGAGGGGGAATATGCAGTCTTCTGTATGTGTTTAGGCATACATTTGCTATATATTTAAAATCTGTGTTAATTGTATGCCTGTTAGAACAGAGTTAAGCTCCACATGACCCTGCTTTGAAATGGATATTACAAATACACTTTTATTCTTTATGGGATGACAGCATGACATTTGCGAGACATGAAATGATTAATAAGAACAAATGGGCATTCATCAAACGGCTAATGCATGAGCATTATGTTTGGGATGTGAGATGTGCTCTTCAAGTGCCTCAGAAGGGGCCTTTATCTCTTGATTCTGTCCATAGACGGCTTTATTTTAACCCTTACAGTGTATGGCATGCACACCACACTTATATTTTCCGTATCTATGACAATTTTACGAATACTTCACATAAGCTTGATCCTTGATGACAGCAATGGATTTAATTCAGCTTGGCGTTTCACAGCAATAATTTTTGGTGGACTCCTTCAGTCTGATTCTGGAACATGAATATAAGTATATCGTCTTGGCATTCATTCCTGCAACACAGATGTGTCCTCTCTTTATGTGACCTTGGAAGGGGGGTGCTGGGCGGAGGGTCAAGAGACTTGACTATCTTTGCGCCTCCGCACCAGCCAGCTGTGAAATTGGCAAAAGCAATTGGTATCTGTCAGCAGGAGTCTCCTCTGTAAACAACTCCAATGGCAGCCTAGGGAGAGGCCTGACAGCATCAGGCACAGGCTCACGTTGAAGAATGCTGCACAAGACAGAAAGGTGACCAGTAAGTAAGTCATCTGAAGGGTGTGTTACATGCTGACAAACAACAAGGAGTTTTCAGCGAAGCCACAACCATCATCATTAGCAGCAGAAACAGATGATTTTTGTTAATTAAATATGGTGGCAGGAAAGGACAGCAAAGCTATAGTAGGTAGAAAAGCTTCTGATAATATGGAATCAAAAGCACTCAAAAGGTATGACATAATTATCTCAGTGCAACTTCAAGTCAAGAATGGCTGTGCTAACTCAGAGCTCCACTGGACTTTATTTGAATCCTGGCAGGTCACTGTCTGTGTGGCATTTGCCTATTCTGCTAGTGTCCACATGGTGTTTTCTCCTCTCTGCCAAAAATGTCTGTGTTTTATTAATTTGTCCAGTACATTATTCTTAATTGGATAGCTGATTACTCTAAAATGTGTCCAGTATGAGTGATTATGCCCTATGAGGACTGGTGACAATCTTAGGTTCTCTGCTGAATGAGACGTTCATTTGGATTAAACAGGTTAATTAAATAGATGGACAGAATTAAATTAAAAATAACAGAGCCATCTACTGTACTACATAATAAAACACCAAGGTCTGTGTTTCCAGTTCCTTCAGAGCAATGTGATTGGCCAGTTTGGGTTTGATGATGCAATCAGAAGAGGAAGTGTGATACACACAAGAAGGAATAGAAATGTACGACACAAACTAATAGTCGCCTTCAATGACAGTAAATACAGAAAGTGGAGAGAAGGCAAGAAAGGTGTCTTGAAAATAATGAGAGTCGAAGAAGCTGATTTTACAGGAAGGCTTGCAAGAGATTCAGACACACACAGATACCAAGGAGAGGTGCTGAAAGTCCACATAGGTTAAAAAAACAGTGAATATTTTGAAATTATTCTATTACCTGTCTTCAACAGGTGGCATGGTTACTAATAATAGAAGCTTGTTCCTCAAATTGCCATATACAAACTACAACATGGAACATATCTGTTTTGTATTATTTGCTGAAAAAAAGACTTCTCAAACCACTAGCATTAACTCTGGCATGATAAATACAATTTTTTGTGTATTCAGTATACCCTGTTTAGAGTCACTGTGAGTTGGAGCCTGTCCTAACAGCAGTGGGTAAAAGACAGGGATTAATAAAGTATCTATCTATCTATCTATCTATCTATCTATCTATCTATCTATCTATCTATCTATCTATCTATCTATCTATCTATCTATCTATCTATCTATCTATCTATCTATCTATCTATCTATCTATCTATCTATCTATCTATCTAACCTGCAATGAGCCACCAGAGTTGTGTTATCTACAGATCCACATGGTTGTTCTAGGGAATATTCTGCTAATCAATCTACTTTTATAGTGTGGTAGAAATCAAACATCTTAATTAAAGAAAAAAGGACAAGTTGATAAAACTTCTGAGAGTCAGAAAAAAAGGCTGGAGGAAAGTCGTTTATTGCGTCCTTTATTCTCTTGTAGCACCATGCTGAAGAGGGAGCATCCTTCATAGCAGTCTGTTACAGAATGATTACAGAATAAAAGTAGAAGCTCATACTTATTGATAACCAAATTTATATAACAGTGCTGATTTATGCTTACATATCATATTATGATTGGTTAAAAGACACAAGGTATTTGGCATAGAGGCAAATCAGCCTAAATAAAAGTCTTTCTCCATTATATCCTTGTTCTTCAAATGTCTCTTAGTTTAGATAGATAATCTCCGTGTATGTCACCACTGTCCAGTGTTATTGTTTACAAGACATCTGCTGATCTCTTAATCATACATTTGGTGTATTACGTCAATGTATGTTTCAGCAAATACCAAGTAGAGGCAAGGAAAAACATACTATTTGTTGGTTTAAGCAGTGATATAAACAACAAAAGGAAGTTGATCGAGTGACAGAGTGGTGGAGAAACTCAAAAGTTCAAGTTTAGAAAGTCGCACAATGCCCGATATAAATAAGAAATGGTCAGATATCAAAGTCGCCATGAAAGGGTGAGTCATAGTCTGAGTGTCATATGGAAGCTTATTAGATTAGGGTACAGAGAAAAGAAAAAAAAAACAGGGACATTATGGGGGAAAAAATGTTGAAATTTCCACTTTAATCACATAGTTTATTTTGTCATTAAAGTAGAACATCATAAACTTCATCGTTTAATTTAATACTTTCTCAAATCCCATTATAACTAAAGTAGCACATTAAATGGTACAAAACGCTGCTGCTCGATTTTTAACTTGCACAAGAAAGCATGAGCATGTCATCCCGATTTTGGCTTCCCTTCACTGGCTTCCAATTCATTTTCGAATCCATTTTAAGATCCTTGTATTTGTTTTTAAATCTTTTAATGGTTGTGCCCCTCTTTATTTGTCAGAGCTGCTGCACCCTTACGTACCGTCTCGCTCTCTCAGGTCAGCAGAACAGATGCTTTTACATGTTCCCAAGGCATGATGCAAACTCCGAGGTGATGGAGCTTTTTCAGTTGTAGCCCCAAAACTCTGGAACGATTTGCCGTTGCACGTTAGGCAGGCTCCTTCACCATCTGCCTTTAAATCCTATTTAAAAACACATTTTTACTCTCTGGCTTTTAACCCAGTATGATATGTTGGCTATCTGTATACTTTTTATTAAGAATCTGTTCAGTTCTTATGTTCTTATGTGTTTTTGTTTCATTTACCCTTTGGTTTTGTGTGTCTGATATGTGGGGTTTTCTTTTTTTTATTGTAAAGCACTTTGGTCAGCCTTGATGTTGTTTTTAAAGTGCTTTATAAATAAATAAATAAGTGCTTCATATTCTATGTGTTCTTATATGTACTCTATGTGTGTTAATCACTACGTGCTTCTTAAACAAGCTTTCTCTTACTCCAACAGGACACAGAATACATTACATACAACTCTCTGAACAATTTAAATACTAAGATGTATGCTTGATATCATTTTCATGATGATAGCAATTTAAGCATGTATACAACATTGAGGCATGTTGGCGCAGAGGTAGCGATGAGCTGGCATCCTGTCCAGTGATTGTTCCTGCCTTCCGTAAGATGCTTGCTGTGCCGTGCGTGACCTTTGATTAAATAATTCTTTAATAAATGTCAAGCCATCTGTAAGCTTAGAACGCAGATTCTTCAAAACTTTTAAGCAACATTGAAATAGTACATATTTAATTATTCCATCCATCTATCCATCCAGGGTCACACCAGTCCCAGCAAGCATACAGCGCGAGGCAGGAACAATCCCTGAACAGGGTGCTAGCTCATCGCTACTGCTGCCTACCGAGTCCTCGCATATTTAATCAGTTAAAAATGTATCTGTATAATGTAATACATATACTTTACTGCATTTCGTCTTAAAAATGATATCAAGAGCTCCAAGAAGATAGCACTTGGAAATCTAAATCGACATTGAAGCCAGTCATCATCATCTGTAAATATGTGCTCTCTTCTATTGAATTGAATTCCTTTATTGTTATTGTATGGTACAATGAGTTTCAATATGTAAATCCTCCATAAACTTATTTCCTTATAAAATGGTAAAAGAACAACAACAATAATAATAATAATAGAATAAAAAACAGTGAAAAATATACAATATGAAAGCATAAATGGCTCAGGTTGCAACTGTAATGCAAGTTTACAGTGAGGTAATTGTACTTATAAGTACTAACAGTTCTACCAGGAGCACTTGATGGACTGATTGAGTTTGTTTATAGCACTGGGGATGAAACTGTTTCTGAATTGCAAGTTCACTACAGGAAAGGCTCTGAAGCATTTGTCGTATAGGAGAAGTTCAAATAGACTGTGCGCATGGCTGAAGCAGCGTGTGCTAGATCCTGTATCCCGATAATTCCCTTTCCGATCAGCTGCTGTACAGCTGTGATTCCATACTCAGATACAGTGGGTTAAAATATTCTGAATAGTGCACTGAGAGAAACAATGCTAAAGTGGCTATGGTATTTGGAATAGTTTGGCCATTCGGTGTACCATTATATGGTTATATGGTTACAGGTTGATTACAATCAGATGCCTTGAACTAAAAAAAACTATATGTGGTTAATTTCAGTGTATTTGATAAAGCCGTGTCGGGGATGTGAATCTAAAAAATAGAGGGAAACCACACAGGAACAGTAGCACTGCTTTGACACTGGGTGCCACCAGTTTGCAAAACCGAACAAAGAATTAGCGTATGCAAGGGATTGACCTGGGGGGTATTTTTCGTATGTGGATTAATCGTTTAGCCGGATGTAATTGTTGACGATTTGGCATGATCCTGGATCCGGTTTTTTGAAACTCTTGCTGGATGTGTTGTCATAGCAGCACATCCAAATCCTCAAACCTGCTCGGAGCAGGTTTGTTCGATGTAAACAAGGATTAGCTCACACACTGAATCAGTGTCCGTGCGTGGAATTCTGTCAGTCATGCCTTCACCGTTCATGAATGAGCAACCAATTGATATCGGTGCGCAAATTATAAGAAGAGAATTTCATATAGAGAGGGTTTTGCGCGATCGGCAAGATCCTTTATTGGACATTCTTTTCGAAAGATACCGCTTTAGCCGAGGGGGAATATTGTACCTCAAAGATTTATTACCACCTTATATTCGAAGTCAAACTAGGCGAAGTCGGGCTCTCACAACCACACAGACAGTATGCATTGCTTTGAGTTTTTTTGCAAGTGGTGCTTTTATTATATACTGTAGGCGATGCAGAAAATCTATCAATCTAAAAGTTCAGTTTGCAAGGCAATTCGTAAAGTCTGTTTGGCTCTGAAATATTTCCTTCGGGTTTTCATAGTGTTTCCTGGACACCTGCGTGTGCAGACAATAAAAGAGGCGTTTCATTTCATTGCAGGTAGGTAATACACAGGCAAAAACACCCACAGTTCCATAAAGAATCTCACAATCAGCCTAACATTCTCATTACCCAGGATTTCCAAATGTGATTGGGGCACATGGGACTGATCAGAGTGGAGTTTGATCAGACATTATTTGGAAAATGTACCTCTCCTCCTGATGAATAATCAGACACAGTGTCTTCATCAAATATTTGACCTTCGTCAATATCTCATTGGTGAGACACAAGTTCTAGGGATATGACATTCCATGCAACTGACCCAACAAAAAATAGATGGCTATATGGAACATACCTATGGCACACATTGAGGACAAATATTTGCAATGACCATCCTTTACCTGAAATGAAGTGACCACTGCATCCTGCCACTGGTTCTGGAGAGGAGTTTCCCCCTGAAATGCCCTCAGAATAGGAAATGAAACGCTGCATTCAGTAAGTACAATGCACACTACTTAGCATTTAATTTGTCGGCCACTTTTTGCCAGCCGTCTTTTCTGGTTTGGGCTGCTTTTGTAGTGTTACCCCTTGTGCATATTAAAACTTCAAATTCTTAATGTCCTTCGAATAAAAGATCCTGCTCCGCTTATGTGAAAAAAAAATGCGCCGTTCTTTCTTCATTTTGTTATAGCCTATCAAAGACTTGCTGATCATGTTTTCTAGACTCGATATATATGGGCTTTTCAATCAGCGCGGGCACGCGCATTTATCTCGGAGGATTAGATCCACCTAAACTAATCTACTACACGGCTGCGTCTGAAAAACCAACTTATCCCGGATGAGTTTCACCAGCATTAACTCATCCAAGATGAGGCATCTGATCTCGGATGATTTAAGCGACGTACGGAAAATACCCCACTGGTGTGAAAATGTGTGTGGCTTTACGCCAAGTTTAGTGTTTATACATCGCAATGTGAGCATGGAAAAAGGCATACGCAACATTTTTGTGTGTACTCAACATTTATACATGAGCCCCTGGTCCTTAGAATAAGATTTCTTATGTTTAAATTATTATTATTATATGTAAATTATGATGATGTTATGAACAGAACAAAATGGAAAATTAAAATGTCATATGATCTCATATGTTCATTGCTGGTGCAATTGAAGTCAGGACCTAGTTTAACAGGCAGACACAGTTTCAAACACTTTACAAATTCATACAATAAATTTTTTTTCCTTACAGTGCCAAAGGTCAAAACTACTTAGTTATTTCAGGGCACATACAGTAACAAATTTTATCTCCTTGTATTAACTCCCCATCATGTGACATGTTTTTTCGAAACAGATTCTTCTTTGTTATGAATGGACCTTTGTATCATTAACAAAGCCATTTTGTTGACTTCTCACCTTGACGCTGTTTCAGGAGTGATAGTTGGTGCCCATGCAAAGCCTTCACAAGTCTGGCGAGATCAGCCACAATCTTTTTTCCTTTCAGCCATTGTATATAAATCATGCAAAATTAGTCGGACCTGTCTCTGTTGTGTTTATCAGGTCCAACACGGCCATGTTCCTTGTTACTTGTTGTTGCATTATATGCATTTTATGTCAGAACATTAGAACAATCTAGAGGAGAACAGGCCGTTCAGACCAACAAAGCTCACCAGTCCCATCCACTTATTTCTTCCAAAAAAACATCAAGTCAAGTTTTGAAAGTCCCTAAAGTCTTACTGTCTACCACACTACTTGGTAGCTTATTCCAAATGTCCATTGTTCTTTGTGTAAAGAAAAACTTCCTAATGTTTGTGTGAAATTTACCCTTAACAAGTTTTCAACTGTGTCCCCATGTTCTTGATGAACTCATTTTAAAATAACAGTCTCGATCCACTGTACTAATTCCCTTCATAATTTTAAACACTTCTATCTTGTCACCTCTTAATCTTCTTTTGCTTAAATTGTACAGGCTCAGCTCTTTTAATCTTTCCTCATAATTCAACCCCTGTAGCCCTGGAAGCAGCCTAGTTGCTCTTCTCTTGAGACCTTTTCTAGTGCTGCTATGTCCTTTTTGTCAGGGTGACTGCTTATTGGTTGTCAGCTGTCACATCCACATTAGCCTGCCCCTACAACTTAAGACAAAATCTTTGAATCACTGATTTGTTCACTTCAAAAACAGCAACAACCTATATTCTAGTTTAAAAACTAGAATAGTATCATAACAGTGAAGCAACTTTAACTGCCAAACATTGTAAACAATATAAAAAGCAAGCACCAAAATAAGTAATTTTCACATAATAATACTGTAATAGTAATACTCTTTATTGAATTCTGACAATAAATAAAATTTCTTCAATAAATAGAAAAAAAAAACAATCATACAACTAGAACCTTAGAACAGTGCACACATCAGGATAAAACTTTCTGATGCATTCTCCCATACATATATCATCAGTTAACTGAACTGAGATTCAATGTACTGCTAGTCTCTTGTCTGCAGTTCGTGAACAAACTTGCAGTGGTCCTCCAGATCAGTAGGTGGCATACTAGTTCATTAAATCTGTCAGTGTGTACGTACTGTGATGGTCATAGTCACTTAGTCGGAGTGAAGCGATCAATAGAAGGTGCCTGGTGTTATTTACAAAGCCAGTCATTGGCTAGCTGGCTAGTTCTTGTCATGACCATTTTGCTGAAGTAGATTGGGAAATAGCCTAAGACAGCAACCATTTAAATAAAGTTATGATGATAGCTCCGGACTGTTGTGGAATGCAATATAAAACATAGCATGCACAGCGCATGCCTCAGAAATATTTTTGTTCTTTAATGTCATTGTACCATTATGTTTGTTCAGAGACCAAGACAAGTACAAAAGAACTAGTGTGTTCATTCATCTCAATTGTGTTTTGTAAAGTTTAAATGCTGCATACATGCGCAAAAGGTAAATCATTTTGCCAGTAGCGATAAATCCCATGATTGGCAACATTACTGTTGTAGTGAAAAATTCAGAGCCCCATGAAAATAAGATTGTAAGTAACTCTGTTGATATCCTCTTATCAATCTTTATTACTTAAGCTTAATCTGTTCAGTGAAGAAGAGCACTTTCTTCCTTCAAAATTAATAAGAAGGCGCTCAACAAAGTGGATGGGAGTAGAATGCAGCTGAGTTCACAATATTACAGAACAGAGAAAGACACAAAAAACAATGCAGCCAAGCAAAAATATACACATGCACATGCAGTTATTCATTTCCTCTGTTGACTTAGTTTTACAAATGGTGTCTGACACAAGATGTGCAGTGTACTGTTTATAATCATAGAACTGATTACATTTTTTTAAGTGTCAAGTTAACATTTGTGTGTTTTTATGTAATGACAACATGACCGTTGCCAGTTTTGAAGACTATTACTTTCAACTGCAATCAGGACATTGACGTGAGATGAGGGCAATTTGCTGCAGATATTTTAATAATTTGTTTTTTTTCTCTATACTGTGAACACACTATCAGAGTCCTGTGTGTGTTGGTAGCCTTAAAAGCACATAAAATACACAGGAATCTGATTTTCACAGGGTTCTGAATTTCTCACTTCACACTCCCTTCAAGGATTTCCTAGCTCATGCACAGATGCTCAGTGTAGGCTAAGGTCTACGTCACATGTGCTTTTAGGTGTCTCAGCATGGACAAATATACCTTTGAAAATGATGCGAAAACTCTAGTGTGGACAGAGGCCGTGTTCATTTAAAAACTCTGTTTTTAAATAAAAACGTGGTAGTGTGGAAATAGCCTAAGTAAACAAACTGGTCTGATTAATTGCTGCCTGTTACACCTCTGTTAACATATGGCCACTTTCCATAGGTAGCTCATAAAGGCAGTGTCTTCATATCTGTTTTGTGCAGGCTGAAGGAATGGCATTAGCAAAGATCCATTGTTAACTTTCACTTTAACTGTTATAAGTTCTGTTTATTTTTTAATTTTTTCACCTTATGTTCTAAACTTTAAGGAAGCAGAATCTATAATTGTTTTCCAAAACAAAAACTTTGGAATTTTTTACTATTATATTTCTGTTATTTTAACGTGATGCTATTTTGCTTAACTGTAATTTGAACACTTGTCATTTGATAAAGGTTTTGGATTGATAGGAGTTGTCTCCATAAGTCACAGAGAACACCCTCATTGACGTGATCATATTTAAACCTTCACACATTTCACATTGTCCGAGTTTATGGATACTTTGTGAAAGACTTTTGCTGATTCATGTAATCATTACTGGCAAACCAACTTAGGTGTCCTTTTTGACTTTTGATGCTTTGATTCTTCTTTTGTTTTCATGTCAGATAGATTGGATCTCCTGGTTTTGACTCTTGCCTAGCTTTGCCTGATGTTTCATTTCACTGCCTTACTCTATAATTCATCAGCAGCTCTTGAAATGGTGTCAGAACATTAGCACAATACAGAAAAAATGTCTGAAAAGTTTGAAAAATTCCAGAATGTAAACGTGTAAACGTCAAAATCTCCACTTGCTGCAGGGACATCGAACTGTTGGCCATAAGTTTGCTTCCCTATTACTTGCCCAGAGAGTTTGGACATGTCATTGTTGTTATTGTTTACAGCCCTCCTCGGGCGGACGTGGAGATAGCGTGTGACATCATCCATTCTACTGTTGCTAAGTTACAAACGCAGCACCCTGAGGCGCTTGTGCTAATCGCTGGAGACTTTAACCATGTGATGCTGGACAAAACATTACCTGCCTTCTCCCAGTATGTGGACTGTAACACCCGGGGAAATAAGACTATTGACTTACTGTATACAAACGTTAAAGACGCATACAGCGCCACCCCGATGCCTGCGCTTGGGAAAGCAGATCATAACCTGGTTCTGCTTCAGCCTCACTACAAACCAAGAGTAAGAGAGCTACGTGCAACCACACGCTCATTCAGGAAGTGGTCCCCTGAAGCAGAGCAGGCTCTGAGGGACTGTTTTGGAACTACGGACTGGGATATCCTGCAGGGATCACATAGTGAGAACATTGAGGAGGTTGTTGACTGCACTACTGACTACATCAACTTCTGTATGGACATTGTAGTTCCAGTCAGAACAGTACGCTGCTATGCAAACAACAAGCCATGGATTACAAGTGACATCAAGGGCCTTTTGAACCAGACGAAAAGGGCTTTTAAAGGCGGTGATCAGCATGAGCTCAAGCGCGTGCAGAAGGAACTCCGAGTCCAGCTCAGGGCGGCGAAGGAGCAGTACAGGAGAAAGCTGGAGCAGAAGTTGCAGAATAACAGCATGAAGGAAGCATGTGGGATGGGATGAAGATCATCACTGGCTGCTGCTTGAAGCAGGGTGCCACCATCGAGAGAGGCGTGAAGAGAGCAAACCAAATGAACAACTTCTTTAACAGGTTTGACCACCCTAACCCACTCTCACCTCGGAGTACTACACCCTCCACCCATCCTTCTGCTGATACCAGCATAGGAGAGACATCCCCACCCACAATTACAGCAGCGCAGGTGAGCAAAGAGCTGAGGAGACTTTGTGCCAGCAAAGCAGCGGGTCCAGATGGAGTATCGCCATGACTGCTGAAGGCCTGTGTGTTGTAGCTGGGGAGTCCTCTACAGTGCATCTTCAACCTGAGCCTGGAACAGGGGAGAATCCCGAGGCTTAGGAAAACATCTTGTATCACCCCAGTCCCAAAGGTATCACGTCCTAGTGAGCTGAACGACTTCTGGCCTGTCGCTCTGACGTCACATGTGATGAAGATCATGGAGCGGCTGCTGCTGCTACACCGATCACTCTCTCACTTGGACAGAGGCAGTGGTGCTGTAAGAATTATGTTTCTGGACTTCTCTATCTCCTTCAACACCATCCAACCTCTGCTCCTCAGGGACAAGCTGACAGAGATGGGAGTAGATTCATACCTAGTGGCATGGATCGTGGACTATCTTACAAACAGACCTCAGTATGTGCGTCTCGGGAACTGCAGGTCTGACATTGTGGTCAGTAACACTGGAGCGCCGCAGGGGACTGTACTTTCTCTGATCCTGTTCAGCCTATATACATCGGAATTCCAATATAACTCGGAGTCCTGCCATGTGCAAAAGTTTGCTGATGACACTGCTATCGTGGGCTGCATCAGGAGTGGGCAGGAGGAGGAGTATAGGAACCTCATCAAGGACTTTGTTAAATGGTGCGACTCAAACCACCTACACCTGAACACCAGCAAAACCAGTGTGTGGAGCTGGTGGTGGATTTTAGGAGGCCCAGGCCCCTCATGGACCCCGTGATCATCAGAGGTGACTGTGTGCAGAGGGTACAGACCTATAAATACCTGGGAGTGCAGCTGGATGATAAATTGGACTGGACTGCTAATACTGATTCTCTGTGCAAGAGAGGACAGAGCCAGATATACTTCCTTAGAAGACTGGCGTCCTTCAACATCTGCAATAAGATGCTGCAGATGTTCTATCAGACGGTTGTGGCGAATGCCCTTTTCTACGCAGTGGTGTGCTGGGGAAGCAGCATAAAGAAGAAGGACGCTTCACGCCTGGACAAACTGGTGAGGAAGGCAGGCTCTATTGTAGGCACGGAGCTGGAGAGTTTGACATCCATGGCAGAGCGACGGGCACTCAGCAGGCTCCTATCAATTATGGAGAATCCACTGCATCCACTAAACAGAGTCATCTCCAGACATAAGAGCAGCTTCAGCGACAGACTGCTGTCACTGTCCTGCTCCACTGACAGACTGAGGAGATCGTTCCTCCCCAAAACTATGCGACTCTTCAATTCCACCCGGGGGGGGGTAAACGTTAACATTATTCAAGTTATTGTCTGTTTTTACCTACATTTTTATTACTCTTTAATTTAATATTGTTTTTTTTTTTTTTTTTGTATCAGTTTGCTGCTGCTGGAGTATGTGAATTTCCCCTTGGGATTAATAAAGTATCTATCTATCTGAATGGCTCGAAAAGTGTCACAGACAGAAAACTATTGATTTGACTGTTCATGTTCACAATAACCTACAATATGAACAGATCTGTGACATTGTTAACAGGTTGATAGGTGCTCTGGGTAAGAGTGGTCTGATTATTAGACTAATTGTGTCAATAAATGTCGAAAAACAAAAATGATTCTCAAGTAAACTCTTCATACATTCTATATTTAATTTACAAGTATATCTTAGATACTTATTCTCATAAGTATAATTATGTATTTGAAATGAAGAATGGGTGGCATACTTTTTGACTCACATTTTGTTAATTTCACTGAGAAACACCCTGGTATTCTGTAGTAGCAGTAGTAGTTGTGATGGTCCAGGTTGGCTCCACACTGCCTGGCTGCTTGAACCCTGAACTGTCAATATCATGTCTGAGGATGAGCTGGGTAAATGAGAACACACACACAGCCACCAAGGGGTAGGTGCAAGTGCTTTGTGCTTTTATTTAAACCAACAACACAGTGCAATAATAAATAAATAATCCATAAAATCAGGTAATGTGCGGCGGTTAAAAGTCCAAATAAACAGACCCATTAAAACACGATTAAAATCCAGGCAGGTCTTCTTTTAAAACCCTGAGTCACAGGGCATCATTCATCAGAGGGGACTGGGTGGTCTCGTGGCCTGGAACCCCTACAGATTTTATTTTTTTCTCCAGCCTTCTGGAGTTTTTTTTTTTTGTTTTTTCTGTCCACCCTGGCCATCGGACCTTACTCCTTTCTATGTTAATTAATGTTGTCTTATTTTAATTTCTTATTTTGTCTTTTATTTTTCTTCTCTTCATTATGTAAAGCACTTTGAGCTACTTTTTGTATGAAAATGTGCTATATAAATAAATGTTGTTGTTATTATCTTCTTATTCCATAAGAGTCTTGCAGCATGAGGAGACACCCGCTGACAGGTGTAACGAACCATCAAACCTTGGCATGTCCCTTGCTTCCATTCAATGGCTTTACACAGGGGACCCTGCAAGCTTGTTGCTTCTCCTGCCACCATTCCCCGGTGTCTGTGATAGCCTGTTCTGAGCATATAGGTCATTCCTGCCATGTGAGGTGCTCAGTGGGAGCAACCTTCTTCAGCCCTATCGAGTGTTTACTACACACTCTGATCAATGGGGCTCACTCCTGGGGATCTGTCTACATTTCCATCAGCACAGGCTCTCCCTATTCATCTATCCTTACTTTTTTTCTTTCTCTGTCTCTCTCTCTCTTCATTTTTCATTGCATCTCCTTGAACTTCACTATTGTTCCCCTGATTCCTCCGTGCAGGCACTCTTTTAAAGTGGGTCTGGACACAGATGTTGCACTCACCTGCTCCAAGGTGAGAATGAAGCACTTGACCAATCGGCTCACATTTGCATGTGAATGCGCGATCAGCCAGGCACCTCAATCAATCTTAGAGCAGCGGGTTCACATTCCCATGTGCATCTGCGCCGCCTGGAGTCTGCACGCTTTAAATAAATTGTTTAATTAAAACCGTCTAACACCATGGACCTCTATCATCACAGCAGTTTTCTTAAGTTTACAGAATACATTAAACTTCTTAGTTGCATTTCCAATCAGCATGCTAAATGTAGCTGCTCTCCAAAGTTATAATAAACAAGAATGAATTAAAATACTCAGCAGCCTTAACCTACTTTACAACAATCAAAACAAATCAAATGCAAGCTACAATGTCTTTTAAATACATTGCATAAAAAGTGGAGCACAGAAGCAAATAAACCTTGAAAAACAGCAACTAAAGGCTACACAACTTACTAAAAACCTTTTTGAGTGTCTTTAATACGATTACCCTCTTCAAGTAGAATGCGTTTTAATGAGCCCCTGCGTTATAAAAGGTAAATTTACCATTTTGTTTACTGGGAATGTAGTAGTAGGTTGGAAGTGTGCCACTGTAATCTGTGAAGTTTATGTCAACGCCATTAATAAGCTGACAGGATGAAGCTGACAGAAACATGGACATAAACAGGTGGAAGACACTCAGGCAGGATAGCTGCCCATAATAGCCAGTACCTGGGGGCCCCTGTCTTTATTCAAAGTTCTCTCTGTGAACAATTCCAGGGATAGTTATTTTCATGCAGAGGCCATAAGTGATTAAAACAGGTGTAAAAAGATGCTATATTAGTGTGAGAAGAGCACAGTCCAGATGGCAGTTGCCCATATCTGGCAAGACTCATAAAAACTTGAGGATATAAAATGAGGAGAGATCACAGAGAAGCCAGAAAAGCTTCTCCATGCCGTTGAACACTTGCAGGAACAGGTACGTATAGTTGTCAGCATTCCCCACTGAAGAACTGGATGACACTGTACATTCCATTGGCTTCTCTCTGGCCTGGATATGTATGTAAAAGTACTATTTTTTGGGAGTGGAAGTTGTCTTTTAAAGCAAGTTATATACTGTACACATCTCTCTTTTTCAACTATATTTCTCTTGTCTGATTATTTCCACCATAGTTACAAAAGAGATGAGTATGGCTCATCAATTCTGCATTAATAAAGAACCCCATCCAAGGGAGCAAGTGCCCCATGCCAGGGCCATCTTATTGCATGGGCACACTGGGTACTTGCCCGGGTGCCCCATGCTAATCTATGTATGTTGTGACTTGCTGTCAATAAATAAATACTACACTATACTAAACTATAAATATTTGTTATTGTGTTACAAGTGGACATTGGCATTCGCCTCTGATTTAGTATCACGGTTACCACTGCAACCTCACGTGTGTGTATGTGTATGGATCTCACACATTACATAATGTAAAAGCGTATATGTTAACGTCACTTCAACTCAATTCTCTGCAAAGAAATTTCTCAAATGTTTGTGTTGAACACTTGATTAATCCATATTACTAACCGAGAATGGTAAACCGGATGGCATGGACGCAGGTACACGGCGATGGGACCATGAGACGTAGTGCGCAGGCACGTACAGCACACGTCTCATAAACCGCAAGTGAAGTTGTATCCACCGCGCACGAAGGAGTCACGGCCCAAAAACGAAAGAGCTCAACTGACGTGGATGAGAAATGAAGCAATAACGCGCCCATAACTAACGACTACCGACACAGCCACACAAACAAGAGGATTCTGCGCTGCGGCCCAGATTCAAACAGAAGAGGCTACGGAGGCCCCACAGGTCCACAAAGATGGAACGGAGTGAAGGCGCAGGTGTCACCGCCATATTGTGAGTGGCACTACTGCGGAGTGAAGTTAGGAATAATGTGCTGCTTGGGATTGTACAAACTGCTGAATGCTTTACATCGAATGCAAACACAATACAGCTCAACGATACAAACACGAGCCCACCTGGATAAGATCAATGAACGCAGGCGCTTACAACGCGCGTCTGAAACTGCGGAAGCAAACCACGCACGGGTTCAAAACGAACAAGCTCGACTGACGGATATACAAACACGAACCCGCCTGGATAAAATCAATGAACGCAGGCGCCTACAACGCACGTCTGAAATGCCGCAAGCAAAGCGGGCACGGCTCCAAGACGAACGAGCTCGACTAATGTATTTCAGGATACCCAACGCCGGGGGGTAGGTGAGCGAAGAGAGCCGGGGGTGGAACCCCCCTTGTAATAAATAATTCATAGTAATTTCATACCTTTCAATCTCCGTCCGTGTATGGTTTACAAATTCAGTATCATTTATATATTGAAATTTTTGTGTTTTTCAAGGCTCATGTTATATTGTTCAAATGTTTGTGTTGATTAATATTTGCTGTATAACATGTTTTTTAGGGTTTTTTTTGTTGTAAGTACCAATACAATAAATATATTTTTAATTTTATCGACCATTTACATTTTTATTCCTGTGAGTGGTTGTGTAGGTAGGGGCCTATAATGCTGTTAAGACGGCCCTGCCCCCTGCTGGATATAGGCACCTGAGTTAGCACAGCAGTCCAAAGTCATTATGCAGTAAAGTAAACTGCCTGCTTCACCAATAATTTCCCCTCCGTATTTTGTTGTGAACACCTCTTTTATTTAGTGCTGGGACCAAGAACTAAGAAGTGCATAATGTAAAATCCTTAAGGATACAAAGATGTTACCTTGTCCCTTTCTGCAATCTGTTGGAGGACTGAAGGTCTTGTTCTTGGAGTGAATGATGCTGAATGACCACTCCTGAAAACAGTGGCTAATGGCACTGAATTTGCTACTTGACCACAGAGTGATCAAGGTCAAAGTCAACATTTTGAAGTAATTACTTTGAAAGCCAAAACTACATGATGTACATCAAACTCACTACCCTAAGATCTTTTGTGTTCAATATTTACAGGGTTTTCGGTTTCCTTCTAACCCCTAGGACAAACCGATTGAAGGCTATATGCTAATATGGTATGTGCACATAAGCATGACCTGATATCATGTGGTTTCCCAGAAGGCTCTACCCTGCATGCAGATGCTGTTGGTATAACCAAAGCAATTAGTATGAATGTTACTGGTCTCTCTTGCTTATGTGTTCCACAGCAATAAATGTAAAATGTCTTAAATTTTCTTTATGATAAATGTACACCAAAACGTATTTTGAGTTCTGGTGACCACAAAAGGTACTTTAAAACTGATTATGTGATTTAATTATCTATCATGTGCCACTTATCTTACTATACCTTTACCTGCTGTTGATTTTCTGACATGGTGGCCTATGATAAAGTAAGCTGGTTGTAAGCAGTATGGAGGCACAGTGGATAGAGAGGCCACCTCATCACTTAAATCCTGTCTGTATTAGTGGTTTTTGCTTGTGTTTCCCGCAGTAAAGTGCTTTTAGGATGATTGATGACTAGAAATTGGCCCATTTTGGTGTGAAAGGATGACCCGAAGAGTGTGCAAAGCACACTAGTAAATTCTCGGCTTTAGCACTGATTTGGATCAGACGCAGACTGGCGATACTCAAACATTAATAAACCAAAATGAATATATGAACTTCAAACAGTCCATATTAGAAAATTTAGAGATTAAAAAAGAAATGGTGGGCAGACAATTGAGAAGGACCTCTGTTGATGATGACTGCATGGCCACAGGAGTAAGTTCATCATTTGTGAGCTGTAGCTTAACTGAACTTTTGAGTTAAGAAACGAAATTATTATAAGACCATTCTGCCATAATTTGGACTTTGTTTGTATTTTTAGTTGTATTTTAAGTGCCTTGAGCATGGGAAATGTGCTATATAAAAAAAATGTATTAGTATTAGTAGTAGTAGTAGTAGTAGTAGTAGTAGTAGTAGTAGTAGTAGTAGTAGTTTATTATTTTTACAGCTTTTTTTGTTCTAAAAATAAATTACTGTTTTGGGGGTTTTACAGGTGAAAAAATGTAATGGTTTGGCCCGTTTTTTAATTTAGGATGTTTTTGAAGACATTACTTTTGAAATACGTCTTCCTAAGGTACCATTCTGTCACTGTGAAATTGCATGTTTCTAATACAGGGTTGCCAGACTGATGTTAGGCACGAAGTTCGGGAGTGTGTGACGTGTGAAGTAATTACTATGGCGGCATGATGCCGAGCGTCATTCACTCTTTTACTGTCTGAGCTTGTGACTAATTCAACACTTGAAACTCTAGCGTCATTGTTTTAAAGATCTCTCTGCTATGGCTTGTTTTATGTTCATCAACTCTGATTTATGTCTTGCGTTTTGGCTTAGGCTATGTGTAATAGTCTGGTATCTTAGTCTCTCACTATGACTCTCGACTTCTACGATTGTTGTCTCCCGTCCTGGCCATTGTTTATTTGTACTAAGACCTCCTGTCTATAACCTTGGCTCACTATTACTATCACGTTATGTCTCCTGATTTCTTCCTACTTAAAATTACTTGTGCCCTGTGCAGTCACTACATTCTTTTCCTTTGTTACTTATAACTATATTATACTAACTATTCACTAGGTAAGAAATAAACTAGTTGTATTATTCTCATTTAATCTTTTTATTATTTTTTCTTTAACCTTTAATAAATAAGATCAAAGTTTATAATATTAATTTTGCCCAGATTCTTTAATTTTCCTGGCCGTAAAGGTTCAAATGGGGGGCTTCTTTGAAGGTTTAAGAAGGGATAGGGAAGTGCACAACAGGGGCTTCAGGCCCACAACTACACCTGTTGGAACCCCACCATCAAATGCTTGGTCCACAGGTCTGGAACTGCAGGGTGAACCTTAAAGCCCAAAAGTCACTATTTATTCCAGATATCTCACTGTCTTTAGCCTGGAGAAAAGATGATGGATAACTTGGGTGGTCCACTAGACCTGGCTGTAGATACTTCTCCAGCCAGAGAAATGAAGGCATAGAAAATAGAAAGAAAAATCAAATTGAGGGCAGAGAATGGCAGAATGCCACTGCCCAGCATTAAGCAGAAGACAAAACTATTCCAGACTTTTGTGTATTTTTTTCTTTATGACATTGACTTATTTGTTTTTGCAAATAAAATTGATTTACGTTTACACCTATTCTGGCCCTTCTTTATTGTCTTAAATTGGAGAAGAAAAGATCTTTTAGCCACAGGATGTCAGAGCTTTTATCTTCATTGTGTTTGATTTAGTGTAACCCACCTTGTGTTGCACACTTACGACTAGGGTGTAGCAGCACTATGGATTAAAAGACTCCATTTCCCAGCTGCCCTGAGGGTATTGCCCTGATCTGCAACAGGTGCAGGGGTTGTTGGGGACAAGATGAGCTGGCAGGAACTTTAAAAGAGAGCCCAGTAAACAGAGAAGTAAGTCCCGTTGTTTGGTGTTTGTGTTCACCCATCTGTTTCATCTGCAATACCACCGTTGAATATCGTTTCTATCCTGGATCGATGAACCTGTAAGAATGTATAGACTGTCACATGTGAGTAGTGTTGTACTTTGTCGGAGGGAGCACTTCCCAAATCTCATTCCCCCTTGCCGCATCAGGACTACCAGTAGGACTGTTTAACACATTACTTACAAAAGGCTGTTCCCTGGATCATCATCTTTTCCGCCATTCCACTTCATCCTATACCTCTGCATTTGGATTATTTATGTACTTGGTTGTTAGTGTTTATTGTTAGGTGTTTACAGCATCACCACCATAGCGGAGTAGGGAGGTTTGTCTGTTTATTTGTTGTTTAAGTTTTTGTTTCATTTAATATATAGCTTTATTAGTTTATATGCTGTTATTTTGTGTCTTTGTATGTGAGTGGTTCAAGTCGGGCCAAGGCTGGATGTGGTCATAGGATCCCCACCAAAAAAAATAAACAAATCACCATCCTTTCCACGGTGTGAATCTGAGAAGCTCCATACAGCTACAAGGGGGCTGGGACACAATGCAGATGCCCCAAAGTGCCCTTGCCTATTTTTAACATTCTTTTTTAACTACTGTCAGCTTTTATTCTATGTTGCTTATTCTAAACCGCTACTGATTTCATAGTCTAACTGAATGAGAAGAACAGTGGAGGAGATCCAAGTCTGACAACCGTTGCTGTCACTGTCATCATATGGTGTAGAGAGTGGGAGAAAGTACACGAGTGCAAGTAAAGTACACAGTTACTAATGCATATAAGTACTTGAAGTGACAGCTGACATTTTGCTGGCATGTTTACTATACATCTATAAACAATCTTATAATCAGTTTAGTGTATCTTGTCTCCTGGTTTGTTAAGCAAATTCTTCATGTTAAAAGCTTCTCTAGACTTCAGAGCTCAAGTTACGCATCAGGCAGTCTGAAATCCTAATCTAATTTCCAATATGAGGATAATTGATGATAACTGAAGAAGTCCATCAAGTCTTATTCCGTGAATATGTCAGTCTCTGATATGGCATTTCTTTAGAGTTAATAAGTTTAGGAAGTAAGGTCTAAATTTTCAAGTAGAAGACTAGAGGTACTAAGGCAAAAAACAGAACTATACTCCAGAAAGGTAAGTTCAAAAGCAATAGGATTAATGGTAACACTTTAGTTTAGGTACTGCAGCAAAGCATCTATTGCTCATATAACTCTTATCCAACAAGACTTTAACAAAGGCTTCTTTTGGTCTTCATAGCACTTATAAAACATCAGTAGAGAGGTTATTCCTCTCTGTGCACAGTAGCATATTGACATGATGGTAAAATGACTTGTTAATATGTAGAATTCATGGGTCTTATACGTAATATCAAGAGTAATGTGTCTCAGTTAAGCCACCTCAGACAACTCCAAAATTACGTTTTGCTAGTAGGTAACATTGCAAAAATGAATAAACACTTTACTGATGCTTTGTAAGTGTTATGAAGACCAAGAGAAGCCTTTGTTAAGGTCTTGTTACATAAGAGTAAAGGAGTAATAGAAGCACTTCTGCAGTATCTAAACTAAAGTGTTACCCAATTAATAATGCAAGTCAAAAAGGGGAAAACATCATCTGTGGTCAGTAATATTTGAAAATCAATTTTATTACCAGAATCATTTGTTTTATATATTGTGCTACCTACTGTATGTATTTTAGAAAACTCTTAAAATTAGTGTTTCCTTTTTTTCTTTTTGAGTTCTGATGATCATACAACTTCTCAAAGGCTGCTTTGGAGTTGCACGCTGGTATGTATGCACACATGTCCAGATTCAGCATTCACATGCCTACAAATTACTGCGACTACCAAAAGTCAATAGTATCAATGGAAAAGGACAGGGCAAATATGAAGTATAAGCAAACTCATTCATTCATTTCTAATGCTTATCCAAGGGGCAACAGTCTTAGCAGTGGGGTCCACATGTCCCTTTCTCAAGCCACACTTGCCAACTCATACTGTGGGATCTCAAGCATTCCTCCCAGTGATCCTGTGGTCTTCTTCATGTTGACATTTTGGTATTTACATGTTTCTGTTTATGTTGAAAAAAAAATCAATGTTTTTGGCTTGTTTTTCCAGGGGTAAATACAATGCTAAGGATGCTACCCTACAAGGAATTAAATATACTTCTGCTACACCCAAATCAAGTTAAATAAAGCTACCACAAGAGAGACATGACTCGTTCCAGAATCAGTTTCAAAATTGTAAAATGTACAAAACTGAATATTCCCTGCCTGTCTGTCGATACTGCTTATATATTCCAGATCTCCTGACATTATCTCGATTTGTGAATCCTCATTTACCATTATGCTTCCTATTGGCTGGAACTGCGACTCACAGACAACAAATCTCTGGAAGGCCTTATTAGTCACACCTCTGGGCCACTTATGCCTGAAACCTCCTCTTTCTTTAGATCATCATGTCTAGCTGAGCTCTGTCTGCTGTGTATGAGCTATTAACATTACGTTTTATAGTCTTTCATTCTGTTGTCAGTACACTTGCAAGCTCTGATTTTTATTGATTTATTTATTTTTTTAATACAATCATTTATAAACACAACTTATTCTTTCACTCTCATTACTACCTGAACAACAATCCATCATGTAACTTTACTTTTTTTAACACCCTGTCATGAAAGGCACTACTTGAAATAAAAACTGACCGAGATGTTTATTTCATTACTTCTCTGAAATTTCTCAGTATCCACCGAAATAACATTATAGGTCAAAATAAGATCTACAATACAATTGCAAGTTATTTTTTGTATAGCGCCCTTCACTGAGTGCAGGTACAGTGTGATGTGAACAATTCTCAGTTAAAATACAGTCATATGAAAAGTTTGGGAACCCCTCTCAGCCTGCATAATAATTTACTCTACTTTGAACAAAAAAAAGATAACAGTGGCATGTCTTTCATTTCCTAGGAACATCTGAGTACTGGGGTGTTTTCCGAACAAAGATTTTTAGTGAAGCAGTATTTAGTTGTATGAAATTAAATCAAATGTGAAAAACTGGCTGTACAAAAATTTGGATACCCTTGTAATTTTGCTGATTTGAATGCATGTAACTGCTCAATACTGATTACTTGCAACACCAAATTGGTTGGATTAGCTTGTTAAGCCTTGAACTTCATAGACAGGTGTGTCCAATCATGAGTAAAGGTATTTAAGGTGGTCAGTTGCAAGTTGTGCTTCCCTTTGACTCTCCTCTGAAGAGTGACAGCATGGGATCATCAAAGTAACTCTCAAAAGATCTGAAAACAAAGATTGTTCAGTCTCATGGTTTAGGGGAAGGCTACAAAAAGCTATCTCAGAGGTTTAAACTGTCAGTTTCAACTATAAGGAATGTAATCAGGAAATGGAAGGCCACAGGCACAGCTGCTGTTAAACCCAGGTCTGGCAGGCCAAGAAAAATAGAGAAGCTGCATATGCGCAGGATTGTGAGAATGGTTACAGACAACCCACAGATCACCTCCAAAGATCTGCAAGAACATCTTGCTGCAGATGGTGTATCTGTACATTGTTCTACAATTCACCGCAATTTATGTAAAGAACATCTGTATAGCAAGGTGATGAGAAAGAAGCCCTTTCTGCAACTCATGCCACAAACAGAGTTGCTTGTTGTATGCAAATGCTCATTTGGATAAGCCAGATTCATTCTGGAACAAAGTGCTTTGGCCTGATGAGACAAAAATTGAGTTATTTGGTCATAACAAAAAGCGCTTTGCATGGCGGGAGAAGAACACCGCATTCCAAGAAAAACACCTGCTACCTACTGTCAAATTTGGTGGAGGTTCCATCATGCGGTGGGGCTGTGTAGCTAGTTCGGGGACTGGGGCCCTTGTTAAAGTCGAGGGTCGGATGAATTCAACCCAATGTCAACAAATTCTTCAGGATAATGTTCAAGCATCAGTCACAGAGTTGTAGTTACGCAGGGGTTGGATATTCCAACAAGACAATGACCCAAAATACAGTTTGAAATATACAAAGGCATTAATGCAGAGGGAGAAGTACAATGTTCTGGAATGGCCATCACAGTCCCCTGACTTGAATATCATCGAAAATCTATGGGATGATTTGAAGCAGGCTGTCCATGCTCAGTAGCCATCAAATTTAACTGAAATGGAGAGATTTTGTATGGAAGAATGGTCAAAAATACCTCCATCCAGAATCCAGACACTCATCAAAGGCTATAGGAGGCGTCTAGAGGCTGTTATATTTGCAAAAGGATGCTCAACTAAGTATTGATGTAATATCTTTGTTGGGGTGCCCAAATTTATGCACCTGTCTAATTTTGTTATGATGCATATTGCATATTTTTGTTAATCCAATAAACTTCATTTCACTGCTGAAATACTACGGTTTCCATAAGGCATGTCATACATTACAAGAGAAGTTGCTATTTTGAAAGCTCAGCCAATGATAAATAAAAATCCAAAGAATTAAATGGGGTTCCCAAACTTTTTCATATGACTGAATAAGTACCAATTATACTAATGACTAAATACAGACCAGGGGCCTCATGTATAAACAGTGCATACGCACAGAAATGTTGTGTACGAACCTTTCCACGCTCAAATCGCGATATATAAAACCTAAACTTGGCGTAAAGCCACGCACATTTCCACGGTAACTCATACCTTGGCGTACGCAATTTCTCCGCTCGGTTTTGCAGACTGGCGGCACCCAGCATCAAAGCAGTGCTAATGTTCCTGTGTGGTCACCCTTTCTTTCTTAGATCCACATTCCTGACGCGGCTTTATAAATACACTGAAACTAACTGCATATTGTTTATTAGTGTAATGCATCTGATTGTAATTAACCTGCAGCAATATAATGGTCCAGGAAATAGCCATAGTATTCCAAATACCATAACTGCTTTAGCGTTGTAACTCTCACTGCATCATCTTCTTCTTTCAGCTGCTCCCGTTAGGTGTTGCCACAGCAGATCATCTTTTTCCATATTACTCTCACTGCACCACTCAGAGTATTTATATTTGTATCTGAGTGGGGACTCACAGCAGCAGCTGATAGGAAAGAGAATTATCGGTACACAGCATGAAGCAGACGCTGCCTGAGCCCAGGCAAAACGCTTCAGAGACTTCCCTGTACGGACTTCGCGGTTTAGAAAAAGTTTCATCCCAAGAACTATAAACACACTCAATCAGTCCATCAAGTGCTCCTTGTAGAACTGTTTGTACTTATAAGTACAATTACCTCACTGTAAACTTGCACTACAGTTATAATATTGCACAACCTGCGCCACTTTATGAAGCGTGTATTTACATATGATGATATCATTTTTAAGATGAAATGCAGCAAAAAATGTTGATTATATTATACAGCTAAAACTTTAACTTCATTTAAATAATCTGTATTGTTAATAATTAAACATGTGAGGACACGGTGCCGCAGCGCTAGCTAGTTCAGGGATTGTTCCTGCATTGCGTTGTATTCTTGCGCTGACGTGACACTGGAAAGATAGACAGATAGAATAATTAAACATGTAATACGAAGATATTTCAATGTTCCTTAAAAGTTTTGAAGAATCGGCGTTCTAAGCTTACAGATGGCTTAACGTCTATTACAGAGCTGATTGTGTGGCAATTGGGCATTTGGAGAAAGAAAAGTTAGGACAGGAATTGGAGGTTAGTACGTTTGAAAGAGACAGTACTTCTGTAATAAATTATTTAATCGAAGGTCGCGCATGGAGCAGCAAGACTCTTGCGTGAGATATGAACAATCACTGCGCCACCGTGTTCCCATGTTTAATAACATGCTTTCATTCCTATCATCATGAAAATGATATCAAGTATACATCTCAGTATTTTAATTATTCAGAGAGCTTTAATATCACGAATGTAATGGATTCTGTGTCCTGTCGGAGAAAGAGAAAGAACGGAAGCACGTAGTGATTCACATATGTAGAGCACATAGAAGATCAAACACAGAACAAAGCATTTAACGTGCTACTTGAGAAACTAGTAAAATAAACGATTTTAAGATGAAGTTTATGATGTTCTACTTTAATGGCAAAATAAACTACGTGATTAAAGTGGAAATTTCGAGATTAAAGTTGACATTTCGTGCTTTTTTCCCACTGTGTGCCTATTTGTTTTGTCTGTACCCTAATAAGCTTTCATATGACACTCAGACGGCGGGCTACGACTCGCCTTTTCACGGCGACTTTGATATGTGATTTCTTTTTTATTTCGGGCATTGTGCGACTTTGTGAACTTGGATCTTTCGAGTTTCTCCGACACTCTGTCACTTGATCAACTTCCTTTTGTTGATTATCCCACTGTTTAAATCCACAAATAGTACGTTTTTCCTTTGCCTCCACTTGGTATTCGCTGAAATTCTTATATTTTCCCCTGTGCTTTTCCCATTGTCTTTTCACAGAAGGCTATTTATATTGATTTGCATATTCAAAGAGGCGTAATTCTGGGAGGAGTTGGGGCGGAACAGAAGGCGCGTGCACGTGCGTTACTTTTCACGCTGATTGGGATTTATGTAGTGGAAGAACGTGAAAGTTTGCGTGCGCACAGTTTCCTGCATCTGGATTTTTCTGTGCGTACGCACATTCCCGCTTTTGTGCTTACGCCATGTTATAGTGTGAGTTCTACGCACGGCATTATACATGAGGCCCCTGGTCCACATATACAGTAAATGCAGATTTGTTAAAATACACAAAGAACAAGATAGAAACTGATCAAACATAAATGAAAACAAACCATATCTGTCCATTAATTAATTGATGAACTACAGCCAGTTGACAATGACCATATTGTAAAAGAGAAAGTCAAAACCAAAGTCACAGACCTGGAGACCTCGCCCCCCTACCCTCTCTTGGTATTTCTATAGTGGAGTCTGTGCTGGCTGTCCACTCTGATGAGAGAATCTCTCCATCTGCTAATTCCAATGCTCCTTTATCCAAGATGACTTTTCCATATGCAGGAGAGCAGCCTGGCAGTAGAGCAGAGGCTCCATGTGCCACATCCCGAAAACAAGAAAAGCAACAGTATAGAGGAACATTTAAATATATTGTGACGCTTGTTTCTGTACAATGACTAACAAACAGAAATGCAGTATGCATAAATGTGAAATGCAAGAAGTTTGGAAGCAATAGAACTCTTCCTAGAAATGGCCATTTGGCCTAACTGAGTAACTAGGCAAGAAGAGCCTTGGTTAGGGAGGTGACCAAGTACCGAATGGTCACTTCAACAACACTTCCCACTCTCCACTGATAGGAGAGAACCTGTCCTGAAGTATGACCCCCTCAGCAACACTCCATCAATCGAGTATGTTAGGTAGAGTGGCTAGATGGAGCCCACTCTTGAGGTAACGGTTTATGACAGTTTAATGGACTCTTACAACATGAGGAAAAACATGTATATAGTGAGGGACGGCCCGTGTTCATACCTAGCCGAGATGCCCTTGAGGTGGAAGGACAGAGGGAGACTGCTTACACAGGGCTGCAAGCGCAGGCTTGTATCCCCACATGGGTGCCGACAAGGCATCCTGGGTATTGTAGTCACAAGGGGCAGCCTTGTAGGGGCCCATGGGGGTCTCCAGGGTGAGCTTTGGGATTTGGGAGTCTCTATTTCATAGGACTCCAACCTCGCCTAGAAGTGCTACAGAGCTACAGCGTCATGTCACCGGAAACACTCCTGACGAATAGATAAAAATAGCTGCCTGCCTCACATGGACAAGTCAGAGTTGGGAGGAAGGTGGACAACACAGGTGAGGAGGAGTGGAGGAGGCAGTGATTTGTGAGAGAGAAAGAAGGCAGGAGTGTGCTATCCTCTGTTTTATTGTACTTGTGACAAGAAATGTGTATTGTGGAATAGTTTCCCACAATAAAAGACTCTGTGCTTTTAATATGTATCCATGCCTGCTTTGCGTGTTTGGAGAGCTGGCGTGCCCCCTGGTGTCCACAATACAATATTATATATATATATATATATATATATATATATACACACACACACGCACATTACAAAGTACTGCTGCTGTACAAATGTGTTGGTGATCCTTTCCACTTTTCTACACAGTACTTTTGCTTTAAGAATACTGCTGTAGGCTGAAGTTCTTCACTGATTATAAGATGTATAGACCACTGAATGGCTAGCAATGAACAATCCAAAGTCACACTTGTCTATCAAGACTACAATGTGGTCTTCATGTTGACATCAGCCTCTTTAGACATTACAGTTTGAGCCAACCTACATCAATCACGAGCCACATTACTGCATTAGAGTTACAAACAGTAAACAGCAACAGTGAGAAGATCTTTACAGTTTACATTCTTTACATTATTCTCTTGAAGACACCACTAAGCATATAGAAGCAGCCCATAAAGCTCAGTAAAGGAATACCAACCCATCTAACATACTGCTCGCCATCTGGAGTATAACAGCTCAGCAATGCTTTCTTATGAAGGGAGTAGCCTGGGGGTCTGTAAAACGAACACAAAATGACAGATGCCAACTTCTTTATTGTTTCATATACTAGCAGGATTGAGATCTTCTGATTTGAAAATCCTTTTGTATTCAGCAAGTCTAGAATGTTTCTGAGTTCAGAGGAAATTACAGAAAATGTGTGTCTTTAAGCCACTATGTGTTAATTTTCTAAAAATTAGCTAATAAATAAAGTGACACATTACACCCTAACAAAAACATTACCAAAGTGGGTTTCCAATTGACCATATTGTGCTGGCAAAAAAGAACAATATAATCAGGACAGAGCTTACATTAAAATTCTAATTGTTTTTGTCTGATAATGCTCTCCTCAGTCCTCATCAATTTTTTTTAAATGTGCCCAAATGGTTCTGCTGGTTATGTTGGTACTGAAATCTCCATAAAGCAGAATTATAGTACATTTAGTCCTGTCCAAACCCATTATTAGCTCTGGGGTAACATAAATTTCAAATGCACTACATAGCAAATGGAAGAAATAAAATCAATGAGAAACATTATTAAGTTTTTGCATTAAGACTGAACATCCTTAAATAGGCAGAATTAAATTAATTATAGACTATCATACAAACTGAAGTTTTCATGTTTAGAAATTGTGGTATAGAAGACATGTTTCACTCAGAACAATTTCTGTGATTTTGAAGAAGCAGCAAAAGGACATTTCAGGCTCCAAACTACTTCAATAATAAGCCAAGGATGAGGACTCACCATGCATTATTCCACTGAAGATCTCCAGACCAGTAAAAAGTTGGATAAAGAAATTGACAAGATCTACAGACTCAAAGAAACAGAGTTTGAGTAATCGAGAACATTGATTGATGCAGCGCCTCTCTGTCCGAAATGGAGAAATCAATGGCCTGAGACTTCAAGAATCAGCATCTCCTTCTGATTTGTCTAATTTGATCTTGGTAAAGCTAATTAGTTTATTCATAAGAGACAAGCACTTTGTGTAACTTCATGCTAACCTTATTACGTTCTTATATTAAAGTGTACTGCCACAAGCTGGCCCACCCAACGTATCGGTGCTTCCCTAATAGACAGAATTGTGTTCTCAGAAAATAAATTGTATTCTAGCAGAAAACAATCATCTCATAAATTTATAAAAATGCTGTAAATCACCATAAAATGGTGCTTACAGAATGGCCGAGGACAGTGGAATTAGGAGTCATCCCAGAGCAAGAGTGGATACTTTGATCAAACTGGTAAAGAAAAGACAAATGTGTATTTGCATAATTCCAAAACAAGGAGGTATGGTCATGCAGTGCTAGTGCTGCTACTTCATGGATCACAAAATTCAGGATTCAGACCTCATGCCTGGATGTTGTCAGTGTGGAGTTTGCACAGTCTCTCCATGGCTGTGCTTTTACAGTGTCAGAATGAACCAAGAATGTATGAGACAGTAGCTCCACAAGCTGTGCCAGCAGACACACCATCACTGTGCTCCCTCTGGCTTAGTAATAAAACTGAGAGCACCCGCTAGCCACAGTAGTAGGAGTTCTCATTTCTCTTACATTTCCACACATCATCTAGCTGTTTGTTAAAGTGTGTCGAAAAAAATGGATACCCATGTTTTATTTTCACTGGCTCTCATACTTTCTTGTAACACTTTCTCCTTAAACTTTTACTGCTCCTAATTTGTAATGAGCAGATGTGAAAGCAGGCAGACAGACAGATACTACTGACTTGGCTGTCACAGTCACAGTGAGGCATTATATAGACATATTTCTGGTATAAAGGACCCCTTCTGGGGTTTCTTGACACATTTCTGCTGAATACTTAGTTGGCTGAAAGTACTCTGTGTGTCAGAGAGAGGATGTGGAGCATTGTTCATAATGGCACTCAGTTTTGGATTAATTCTTACTTTTGCTGCTACCTCTAGGGGGTCCAGATTACGTCCCCTAACTGGGCCTGTCCTTTTAGTTAGCTTGTTGAATTGGTGGGCCTCTCCTGTAGTGATGCTAGAAAACTGCAGTGGCCATCACAGAGTTATAACAGATGTGAAGGATGTCATTACCCACATTAAAGGAATACAATTTCCTAAGGAAAAAGAGCATGTTCTGCCCTTTCTTATACAGTTCCTCTGTGTTCCGAGACCAGTCCAACCTGTCATTAATGATGGACCCCCAAGTACATGTAGGAATGTACCACCTCTACATCCACTTCCTGAATAGTGACCAGATGACAATTCTCTTTGCACCAAGAAACAAAGTTCTCCACCTGACATCTCTCTTCTGTCTCATCCCCTTTGTCAATACACCCCATAAGTACAGAATCATCTGAGAATTTCTGCAATTGATGTGACCAGGGGCCTCATGTATAAATGGTGCATACGCACAAAAATGTTGCATAATCCCGTTTCCACTCTAAAATCGTGATGTATAAAAACCTAAACTTGGCGTAAAGCCACGCACATTTTCACGCCAGCTAAACACTTGGCGTACGCAACTACTCCGCTCGGTTTTGCAAACTGGCGGCACCCAGTGTCAAAGCATTGCTTTTGTTCCAGTGTGGTTTCCCTTTCTTTTTTAGATGCACATCCCTGACGTGGCTTTATAAATACACTGAAATTAACCGCATATTGTTTATTAGTTTAAGGCATCTGATTGTAATTAACCTGTAACAATATAATGGTCCATGGAATGGCCAAACTGTTCCAAATAACATAGCTGCTTTAGCGTTGTTCCTCTCGATGCCCCACTCAGACTATTTATCCCACTGTATCGGAGTGTGGAATCACAGCTGTACAGCAGCTGATTGGAAAGAGAATTATCGGTATACAGCATCAAGCACACACTGCCTCAGCCATGCACACTGACTATTGAACTGCTCTCAAACGACAAACGTTTCAGAGCCTTTCCGGTAGGGACATCACGGTTCAGAAACAGTTTCATCCCAAGAAATATAAATGCAATCAATCAGTCCATCAAGTGCTCCTTGTAGAACTGTTTGGACTTATTAGTACAATCACCTCACTGTAAACTTGAGATATAGTTATAATATTGCACAACCTGAGCCACTTTATAAAGCGCATATTTACATATGATGACGATATTATTTTTAAGATGAAATGCAGAAAAATATGTTTATTACATTAAACAGATAAAATGTTAACATCATTTAAATAATCTATATTGTTAATAATTAAATGTGAGGTGTTGCAGCACTAGCTAGTTCAGGGATTGTACCTGCCTCGTGCTGTGTTCTTACTGGGGCTGGCGCGACACTGGAAGGATAGATTGATAGAATAATTAAACATGTACTACGAAGATATTTCAATGTTCCTTAAAAGTTTAGAAGAATCAGGGTTCTAAGCTTACAGATGATTTAACATCTATTACAGAGCTGATTGTGTGGCAATTGGTTACTTGGAGAAAGAAGAGAAAGGACAGGAATAGGAGCTTAGTATGTGTGAAACAGACAGTACTGCTACAATAAATTATTCTCGTCAAAGGTCGCGCATGGCGCAGCAAGTATCTCGTGTGAGGCAGTCTCTGGACAGGGCGCCAGCTCGTCATTATCACTGCGCAACCGTGTTCCCATGTTTAATAACATGCTTTAACTCTTATCATCATGAAAATTATATCAAGTATACATCTCAGTATTTTAATTATTCAGAGAACGATAATATCACGAATGTAATGGATTCTGTGTCCAGTCGTAGGAAGAGAAAGCCCATTTAAGAAGCATGTAGTGATTCACACACACAGAGCACATAGAAGATCAAATACAAAACAAAGCATGTAACGTGCTACTTTAGTTACGATGGGATTTGAGAAACTAGTAAATGAAACGATTTAAAGATGAAGTTTATGATGTTCTACTTTAATCACGTAGTTTTTGTCATTAAAGTGGAAATTTTGAGATTAAAGTTGACATTTCGAGCTTTTTTCTCACCGTGTGCCTATTTTTTTCTTTTCTCTGTACCCTAATAAGCTTTCATATGACCCTCAGACGGTGGGTTACTACTTGCCTCTTCACGGCGACTTTGATATCTGACAACTTTTTTATTTCGGGCACTTTGCGACTTTGTGAACTTGAGATTTCGAGTTTCTCCGACACTTTATGTCAGTTGTTCCCAACCTTTTTGACAGCAAGGACCACTTTACTAGAAGCAAATTTTTCCACGGACCGGTTTTTGGGGGGCTTGAGGATTCGGGGCGGGTTCATAGGGCAGTTTTATACACAATTTATATTACATTTCTATTATTAAGTTATAATATCATAATAGAAATTATACAACTTACCATAATGCAGAATCAGTGGGAGCCCTGAGCTTGTGTTCCTGCAACCAGACAATCCCATTTGGGGACGAATGAAGACAGTGACACACGAAGTGTGTTGCTTAAGTTCAGTCTACTCCATAATCTCGTTTTGGTTGCTGTCACTGCAGAAAACACTGCCTTACAAAGATAGGATGTTGGAAATAGAAGCAGACTTTTCAGTGCTTTTGTGGAAATCTCAGGATATTCTGCCTTGACTTTAATCCAAAACGTATGGAGATTTGAAGTTGTCTCAAACATACTTTTAAGGCCACCATCATTTGCAACCTTAAGAAGTTGATCCTCTTCAAGCACAGACAAAGTTGATTCAGCTGGCTTATTCACAAATGGGTCACAGATCCATTCCTTCCCATTTCGGGGGTCTTTTGTGGTTGGGAATAATGCTCAAACTCTATTGAAAGCTGAGATAGGTGATCATACACCAACTGGGAGAAAGAAGGCCTTGGCTTGGTATCTTTAGCAACCTCTGCTAACGTTTGAAACATATCAAAAATCCCAATGTTCACTTGTCGGCCCCATAAATCAAGTTTGGCTTTGAATGCAGCCACTTTATCTGCCAACTTGAACAACGGGTATCTTCCACCGCTGCCTCAGATTTTCCTCCTCCAGCACTCCTCCAGCCTAGCTGGATACTGAGTCTGCAGAGTGGGTAAAGGTGGGGTGCCCTAGTGCCTGAATGCTAGTTCATATTGTGAGGTTTCTGAACTCTTTTGGGATTCCCCCCCACCCACCCAACGGGAACATCATGCTGAAGTGTGTCCCGAAGTGCGATTGTTTCACAGTAGAGCTGTGAGCCTGCTGTTGCCCCAGCAAGAGATAAACAGTCTGGTGATCGCACTTTGGGATGCTCTTCGGCATGTTGTCCTGTTGACGGAGGTCCCAAGAGAGTTTAGAAACCTCACATTTTCTTGAATGAGTGCTGCATTAATAGGAATGTTTCTTGAACGGGCATCACTGAACCACATAAAAAGTGTTCTCAAATGCAGCAGTTCGCATATGTTTGCAACCCGAGATTTTTCTTCTTTTTTTGCATATAACAAAGATATATGCATTGCATTTGTCATTCCAACAGATTGCACATCACAAACATTAACACTGTTATCGTTTTTTCGTGTCTGATGTTTCTATAGGAGGGTGACAATGAGTTACATACCAATGGATGTTTTTCAAATGTTGACAAGCAATAAGCAAAAGGTATCACTGAAAACCACAAAAAACAAAAACAGCAAAAAAAAAAAAAAACAGTACGAGGAAAGTTCGAAGAAAGAAATTCTTTTTATAATATTTCTGTTTGGGGATCATTGTGCAAATGTGCACAACTGAGCTGCGACCACAGATCTAACTGCTCTGTGGATGATTCATTGAAGCATTTCAAGGTTACTTCGTTGTAATGAAAGTATCTGCTGAATGTACTTCATAGTAACGAGATTTCTATAGGCTCGTGTCATATGGGGAAACTGTCGGAACCATAAAAATACTTTGTTGTAATACTCTCTCACCTCAGTCTCTCTCCACTCACTGTGCCGCTGCAAAGCCCCGCCCGCCAAGTGTTCTGAAAAGTCTGAGTGAGTCTCCGTTGCCAGCAGTTCTCTCACGGCCCGGTTGTGGGCCGTGGACCGGGGGTTGGGGACCCCTGCTCTATGTCACTCGATCAACTTCCTTTTGTTGTTTATACCACTGTTTAAACCAACAAATAGTATGTTTTCCTTGCCTCCACTTGGTATTCACTGAAATTCTTCTACTTTCCCCCGTCCTTCTGCCATTGTCTTTTCACAGAAAGCTGAACTTAAGAGCTATTTATATTGATTTGCATATTCAAAGAGGCGTAATTCTGGGAGGAGATGGGGTGGGACAGCAGGCGCGTGCACGTGCGTTACTTTTCACACTGACCGGGATTTATGGAGCGGAAGGACGTGGAAGTTGGTGAACACACAGATTTATGCATCTGGATTTTTGTGGGCATATGCACATTTCCGCTTTTGTCCTTACGTCATGTTTTAGTGTGAATTCTACCCACGCTGTTATGCATGAGGCCCCTGGTGTTATAATTATAGTTGGAGGTGTACAGAGTGAAGAGAACAGGAGACAGGACTGTTCCTTGTGGTGCTCCAGTGTTGATCACATCTGTATCAGAAACACAGTCTTGGGACTCACAAACTACAGCCTGTCTGTCAGATTGTCCATTATCCAAGACACCATAGGTTCATCCACCTACAACTCTCTGAGGTTACCCCTTAACATGGATGGCTGGATGGTATTGAAGGCACTGGAGTAAGTGCTGCCAGCTTTGTCCATGCGAGAATAAGCCTTGTGGAGCAGATAGATAATTGCAAATCCTACTCTAATCTTTGTCCGATAGGCAAATTGCAGTGGGTCCAGTTGGTCTACCACAAGATGACTCATATAGTCCTGGTCTAGTCTCTCAAGGGTCTTCATGATGTGAGATGCAAGTGTCACTGGTCTGTAGTCATTAGGCGAAGAGGCACCTGCCTTCTTTGGAACAGGGACAGTACAGGATGTTTTCCACAGTAGTGGCACTTTCTAAAGCCTTAGGGACTGACTGAACAGGTGACAGAGGACAGTGAAAAAGTTGGTCAGCACAGGCCTTAAGAACTTGAGGACTGACGCCATCTGGTCCCGCAGTTTTTCCTGTGTGTAGCTTCCTCAGTTGTCTTCTACTTGGTCTTCAGTTATGGACAGTCGAAACTGATGGCCAGAGGTGGACTTGTCACTAGCCATTCCAGTTGACATGGTAGGAGTTGTTGATGGAGTAGGGATGATGTGAGGAGACTGGTCATTGGAAGAAGGTAGCAGAGGGAGGAAAACCTATTAAAAATGATTCAGGGCATTAGCTTTGTTTACATCCCCTTCTTCTCTTCTTATATACAACCGGCGCCGCCGAGAGTGGCAGCCTTTTCAGCAGCTCTTGTGAATTTCCCATTGGGATTAATGAAGTATCTGTCTATCTATCTATCTATCTATCTCCTGAGCCCTGGATTGCTTGAGTCCAGAAATTATACCCAGTCCATTCCAGACATCTTTCATATTATTCCAAATGAGTTTGTTTTCTGTTTTAGCTTTGTAAGCTTCCTTACCTTCACTCAGCTTTATCTTTAGTGCATGCTGTACATCCTTCAGAGTCTCTTTGTCACTGTAGTTAAATGCTCTCATTTTCTCATTTGGGAGACATTTTAGCTCCTTAGTAATCCAGAGTTTGTTGTTTGGGAAGCAACACACTGCCTTTGTGAATACCACTGTGCTGACACAAAAGTTAATGTATTCTGTGATGCAGTGACTGAGTTCCTCAATATTGTCCTTATTTGACTCCCACATCATTTCCCAGTATATCATTTGGAAGCATTCGTTCAGCGTCCTATCAGCCACCAAGCTCCACTTTCTCACTATTCCAGTGGTAACAGGTTGCCATCTAATAACAGGCTTGTTGCTGGGAATAAGACAAATCTGGTTGTGGTCAGATTTGCCTAAAGGAGCCAGTAGATTACACTTAAAGGCATCTTTAACACTTGGATACAGCAGATCCAGTTTGTTATATCCTTGAGTGGAACTGCTCACAGACTCATAGACATTTGTCACCATTCCTTCCAAAGTCACGTGGTTGACACCGTTATAAATGCAGGGTTGGAATGAGTCATCATTTTTTTTTTCGACGTGAATATGCCATTACTATTGTAGTGGCAGAAGCTTTCCTTTTCTGTAAGTTTTGTTAGGGTCGGCATGAATGATGTGATTGTATCCTGAGTTGTGAGCTCCTGGGTGATTTTTTTTTTAAATCAGCACAGAAGCACAAGAATGCTGTTGAAGGTCATAGTGGTGAAGCTTGCAAGGTATGAGATACGTTCTGGCCCAATCCAAGTGGCTTTCAAGTTCTTGATGGCTTTGTGACACGTTAAAAAAGATTTTGCCAATGTTACCTTGAATACATGACAGCAGATTTTATGTTTCAGTTACCATCAATCAACCAGAAAGTGAGGTTGTGTTTATACTTTAAACATGGGATATGAAATGCCTCTGTGTACGAGAAGGAGAACCACACACTATATTTTTTCTGTGAAATATGATCAGGGGCCTCGTGTATAACGCCGTGCGTAGAATTCACACTATAACATGGCATACGGAGAAAAATGGAAATGTTCGTACACACAAAAAAATCCACATGCATAAATCTGTGCATTCGCCAACTTCCACGTTCTTCCGCTACATAAATCCCTGTCAGTGTGAAAAGTAACGCACGTGCATGCACCTGCTGTTCCGCCCCAACTCCTCCCAGAATTATGCCTCTTTGAATATGCAAATCAATATAAATAGCCCTTAAGCTCAGCGTTCTGTGAAAAGACAATGGGAAAAGCACGAGGGAAAATAGAAGAATTTCAGCGAATGCCAAGTGGAGGCAAGGAAAAATTTGTTGGTTTAAACAGTGATATAATCAACAAAAGGAAGTTGATAGACTGACATTGCATGTTGGAGAAACTCGAAAGCTCAAGTTCACAAAGTCGCACAGTGCCCGAAATAAAAAAAGAAGTTGTCAAATACACATACCCAGTCCCAAAGGTATCACGTCCTAGTGAGCTGAACGACTTCCGGCCTGTCGCTCTGACGTCACATGTGATGAAGACCATGGAGCGGCTGCTGCTTCACCACCTGAGGCCAAAGGTACGCCACGCCCTCGACCCTCTGCAGTTCGCATACCAGGAGAAGGTGGGAGCGGAGGATGCCTTCATCTATATGCTACACTGATCACTCTCCCAATTGGACAGAGGCAGTGGTGCAGTAAGAATTATGTTTCTGGACTTCTCTAGCGCCTTCAACACCATCCAACCTCTGCTCCTTAGAGACAAGCTGACAGAGATGGGAGTAGACTCATACCTGATGGCATGGATCGTGGACTATCTTACAAACAGACCTCAGTATGTGCGTCTCGGGAACTGCAGGTCTGACATTGTGGTCAGCAGCACAGCAGCTCTGCAGGGGACTGTACTTTCTCTGGTCCTGTTCAGCCTATATACATTGGACTTCCAATACAACTCGGAGTCCTGCCACGTGCAAAAGTTCGCTGACGACACAGCTATCGTGGGCTGCATCAGGAGTGGGCAGGAGGAGGAGTATAGGAACCTCATCAAGGACTTTGTTAAATGGTGCGACT
Organism: Erpetoichthys calabaricus; assembly: GCF_900747795.2. NCBI lineage: Eukaryota > Metazoa > Chordata > Cladistia > Polypteriformes > Polypteridae > Erpetoichthys > Erpetoichthys calabaricus. The sequence continues at coordinate 111,787,517 of NC_041397.2, forward strand.
CAAACCACCTACACCTGAACACCAACAAAATCAAGGAGGTGAGGAAAGCAGGTTCTATTATAGGCATGAAGCTGGACAGTTTGACATCCGTGGCAGAGTGACGGGCGCTCAGCAGGCTCCTATCAATTATGGAGAACCCACTGAATCCACTAAACAGTGTCATCTCCAGACAGAGGAGCAGCTTCAGCGACAGACTGCTGTCACTATCCTGCTCCACTGACAGACTGAGGAGATCGTTCCTCCCCCAAACTATGCGACTCTTCAATTCCACCGGGGGGGTAAACATTAACATTATTCAAAGTTAGTCTGTTTTTACCTGCAGTTTTATTACTCTTTAATTTAATATTGTTTTTTGTATCAGTATGCTGCTGCTGGAGTATGTGAATTTCCCCTTAGGATTAATAAAGTATCTATCTATCTATCTGTCTAAATAAATATCAAAGTCGCCGTGAAAAGGCGAGTTGTAGCTCACCATCTGAGTGTCATATGAAAGCTTATTAGGGTACAAAGAAAAAAATAGGCACACATTGGGAAAAAAACACGAAATTAATCTCGAAAATTCCACTTTAATCACGTAGTTTATTTCGTCATTAAAGTAGAACATCATAAACTTCATCTTAAAATCGTTCAATTTACTAGTTTCTCAAATCCCATCATAACTAAAGTAGCACGTTACATGCTTTGTTTTGTATTTGATCTTCTATGTGCTCTGTGTGTGAATCACTACCTACTTCTTAAACGGGCTTTCTCTTTCTCCGACAGGACACAGAATCCATTACATTCGTGATATTACAGCTCTCTGAATAATTAAAATACTGAGATGTATACTTGATATAATTTTCATGATAATAGGAATTAAAGCATGTTATTGTTCCTGCCTCACGCAAGATGCTTGCTGTGCTGGGCGTGACCTTCGATGAGAATAATTTATTGCAGCAGTACTGTCCCTTTCAAACATACTAACCCCCAATTCCTGTCCTTACTTTTCTTTCTCCAAATACCCATTCGCCACACAATCAGCTCTGTAATAGACTTTAAGCCATCTGTAAGCTTAGAACACCGATTCTTCAAAACATTTAAGGAACATTGAAATATCATAGTACATGTTTAATTATTCTATCCATCTATCGTTCCACTGTCACACCAGCCCCAGCAAGAATACAGCGCGAGGCAGGAACAATCTGTGAACGGAGCACCAGCTCCTCGCTAGTGCTGCGACACCATGTCCTCACATGTTTAATTATTAACAATATAGATTATTTAAATGATGTTGACATTTTATCTGTATAATAAACATATTTTCCTGCATTTTATCTTAAAAATGAGATTGTCATCATATGTAAATATGAGCTTTATAAAGTGGCTCAGGTTGTGCAATATTATAACTGTAGTGCAAGTTTACAGTGAGGTAATTGTACTTATAAGTACAAAGCGTTCTACAAGGAGCACTTGATAGACTGATTGAGTGTGTTTATAGTTCTTGGGATGAAAATGTTTCTGAACCGCGAGGAAAGGCTCTGAAGCGTTTGCCGTTTGAGAGCAGTTCAATAGACAGCATGGCTGAGTCAGCGTGTGCTTGATGCTGTATACCGATAATCTCTTTCCAATCATCTGCTGTAGAGCTGTGGTTCCCCACTTAGATACAGTGATATAAATACTCTGAGTGGTGCAGTGAGAGTAATATGAAAAAAGATGATCCACTGTGGCAACCCCTAACGGAAGCAGCTGAAAGTAGAAGAAGAAGGTGCAGTGAGAGTAACAACGCTTAAGTAGCTATGGTATTTAGAATAGTTTGACCATTCTGTGAACCATTATATCGTTACAGGTCAATTACAATCAGATGTATTAAACTAATAAACAATATGCGGTTAATTTCAGTGTATTTATAAAGCTGCGTCAGGGATGTGGATCTAAAAAAGAAAGGGAAACTACACTGGAGCAGTAGCACTGCTTTGACGCTGGGTGCCACCAGTTTGCAAAACAGAGCGGAGAACTTGCGTACGCCAGGGTTGGAGCTACCGTGAAAATGTGCGTGGCTTTACTCCAAGTATAGGTTTTATACATTGTGATTTGAGCGTGGAAATGGGCTTACGCAATATTTTTGTGTGTATCCACCATTTATATATGAGGCCCTAGGTCAATTGTAGTGGCCTGAAGCTACAAATTCCTGGTAGTATTGCAAATTTCAACAGATTAGCATAAGTAGCATAATCTACTAATAAAAGTACATGCTGATCAAGTGGCTACTGATAGCGAGATTGGCTACAACAAAATATCACATTGTTTTTCGGAGCGTCAAACTAAGCATATACCATCATCATCGCTACCCAAAAGTCTTGTCACATAATCTCATGTGAGATTCTTCACAAGGCCTCTGATCTTTTGTGAGTGCATAAAATCACATAGTGTTAACCTGCCTTAGATCAGCATCAGTACAAACATCTGAAAACATGAATTCTCTTGCAGAGACTATCAAACATCTTTGGCTGACCTTGCAATTCGGAAGTGCAGAACAGGCAGATGATCGCCGGAAGCCTTGAAGCGATAATAGCCAAAGGACTGAACCATCTGGTGCAACATGGAGCTAAACTCCCTACCGAAGGACAAGTCTCCATCATGCTCTCTTTCGTCACAAAAGGCACACAAACTACCAATGTCGTAACCTATGAGAAAAATCACATGTTGCATGTCAACTCTCAAAAAGGAGCACAATGGACAGTTGGGTGTGGATAGAGAAAAACAAAGGAGAAAAAAGTAAAAAAAAAGAGTAAAAGGAGCACTTCAGGACAGGGAATGGCTTTGAATTTAAGAAAGCAGACCTAAAGTTTACTGTAATCCCATTGGGATTAATAAAGTATCTATCTATCTAAATATTTCCCATCAGGATCCTTCTTTATGATGATCTGACCAGCATGCAACCTGTTGTGACTCTGATTAAAAAAAAAGTTTGTATTTTAGTAAAATAAACATAAGTAATGGCTTCCAAACATTAATGTTTAAACATAAAAATATAAAATAAAACTGCACTAAAACAGTAACAAAATATGCTATGGTATATGCCAATGGTCTCAAACTCCAGTCCTGGAGGACCACAGTGGCTGCAGGTTTTCATTCTAACCCTTTTCTTAATTAGAGACCTGTTTTTGCTGCCATTTAACTTCTTTTCAATTAATTTTAATTGACTTGTTCTTGAAGAGTCATTCCCATCAATTGTTTTTTTTCCATAATTAGCAGTCAAACAATAATGAGATATAAAATGAGCCAAAACATGACCAGCAAACTGTGCCCATCATACATTATCTGAAAATAAAGAAAGATGAAAGTCTCAGCAATGTTGATCTGCTCAGGTCCACAAAACATTTTTGCAGTGCTCAAAGAAAAGAAAAGCCAAGCAAAATGACACCTTTTATTGGCTAACTAGAAAGATTACAATATGCAAGCTTTCGAGGCAACTCAGGCCCCTTCTTCAGGCAAGACATCTTGCCTGAAGAAGGGGCCTGAGTTGCCTCGAAAGCTTGCATATTGTAATCTTTCGAGTTAGCCAATAAAAGGTGTCATTTTGCTTGGCTTTTCTCTACATTCATAATGGCTAACACGGTACAACACCCTAGTACTACAAAGAAAAGAGAAAATCAACAATTTCAGAAATGCATTCTATTGCACAATGAGAGCAGCAACAAGCCATGGAATTAAAGAACGAGTTTAATTAACATCAAGAATCGGCACCTAATTAAGCAACTGGATGGAGTAATTGATAGGAGTTTGAGGCCCTGACTTAGTTGGTCTTCTGCTGGGTCACTCACTTCACGATTCATTTCTGTTTGGGTGCCACTTAAGGAAAGAAATGAAGGAATTCAGAGGAATGATGAAGAAATTCAGGAGAACAAATCTTGAAAAACGGTCAATTAAAATTAAAGGAAAAAGAATTAATTGGCAGAAAAGCTGGTCACCAATTAAGAAAAGGGTTAGAATGAAAACCTGCAGCCACTGTGGTCCTCCAGGACTGGAGTTTGAGACCATTGGCATATGTGAACGCCACACATTTATAGGCCAAGAGCGATTTGCCCCGTTATGCTTTCCAGTACACCACAAAGTGCAGTTAATGAAATATGCAGCAACAATATTCTTTAAAAAGTGTTAAAATTGGAGTTAAGTAGATGACTTGGAAGACCTCGAGCACTGAATTTGGGCTAGTAATTTGACCACTACATGCAAGCTATGTAGTCCACTCACGGGAAATCTTTAAATTGCCTGGACAGTTAAGATCAAGGAGCACTCAGTTGTTCTCATTATTCATTAAGTTTTTTTTTTGCTCTTCAGAAAACCAAATGATTAAGGGCATATTTCATAATTTAGAATCTCTGAGCTGTTTTTGCTAAGTTGCATCACGCTGTGTTAATGCAGAAGTATGCAAACTACAGCAATAAAACATGCGTACTAAATATCTTGCTCTACATTATCCAAATAATTCAGATTTGGGGTTCTCCTGGTGAACTTACTATTGCCAGAGAATTGCATCAAATAAACAGCAGGGTTTTTGTAAACAGAAAAGGATCAATTTTAAAAAAAGTGAGCTCCATTTCCTCAAATAAGCAGCCAGCTGTTAGCGTCTCTAGGAGGTTAGCAGCATTGCAGTTTAAAGGGATCATGGGAGCACAAAATGTCACTCTAGCTCATTCTTTCCCATAATTTAACCGAGAGGATGGACCCTACTTCAGATTATCGCTTTGAACCACTGGGTGGTTAACTGGTGCAAATTGGAACTCTTTCTGGAAATGGCCTGAACTGTAACTGGAGGGGAGCCATTAAGTTATCAGATATCAGAGCGCAGTGCTTCAAATCCAAACTCCCCTGAGCACCATGCCTGAAATCGTAGGCTGGCAGCTTGTGGATCCTTACATAGTGACCTATAATCACAGGCTCAATTCTGACGCCCCCTCCATTAGCGGTAATGACTTTATGAGCTAATTTCATAATACAAGAAAAGAAATCAATAGCTAAATTGAAATGGCTCATCCATCGGCTCTCTTGGCCTAAATGCCAGATCAGCTGCAAAAAACCTTTTTGATCAATTGTTGCTGATCACGGATGTGAATATGCATTTTAATCAGTAAAAAATGTTTCACTAGACTGCGTCTTTGAGTTTGTTTGTTTCTTCTTACGACACTGTGCAAGTCTTTAAAAAGCTATGCACTTAAGAACGACTGGTCATCATTGTCATATTTTATTTATAAAGCACCTTTCTTGTGTTCAAAGTACTTTACAAAAACAACTCCTTAGTGTGAGCCAACTGTGTACTCTGTTGTAGCCGACTAGCAGAAAGCATCAAAGGGCAGGATTCAATTATTACTTATGGTTAACAGAACAATGCATTATGAAACAATGAAAGTGGGTAGTGGAAGAAAAACAAATCTGTACAAGTCTGAAGTTGGCATAAGTGGAAACTACACCAGCAAAATTAGATATTTGACACAAAGGGAGGAGCGGCACACAAAAATATGAGAAGCAAAGAGGACACACACAGTAGCTGAGAACTCAAATAATGAAATAAAGAAACTGTGACAACCTGTCAAAATAGTGCAGAACTGTATAGACATTGTAATCAGGCTGGTGATTTGGGACACAGACCCCCAAGGCCTCTGTCCTTCACTAATATCAGGAAAGGAAGCAAAAAATATGAGGATAAACTGGATGAAGACAATGCACTTAAAAGCAGGGTAAAATATCAAGTAATGAGAGAAACACTCTCCATAATTGAAAAATTGAAAGAAAGTGTGACATTGTGAATTAAATCAGATTGGAAACAGTGCAGAGAAAAAAATTAAATAAGAAATGAACAGTGAAACATTAATACCTCTAGTGGTGGGAGATGTGTAATTCATCCCACTAAGAAAGAGACGAAACTGTGAAAAGATATGAACACAATACAGCAAAAATAAAAAATAAAAGAGCAAAGCATTGAAGAGTGACACAAACAGCTGAGAGGTAGACATGAAAATGGAAAAACTGATTTTATTTTTCCTAAAATAATAAAAATGAAAAAAACTTGCTGTATCTTCAGATAAATTGTAATTAAAAGATGACAGAGACAGCAGCTAGAAATTTAACAAAAGCAACAATGGATGGAGAAATATATAACAAGCCAAACCAAAGCATAGAGAAGCAATTCCAATAAACCCAGCATTAAACAAAGGAGGAAATCCAGACAATTGATGTGTTAGGAATTGGCCAAAGAAGTGACAGCAACACATATGACACAAACCACAGGCTGATAAACCTACTGTGATTCAAACTCTGGACCATTAGGAAATGGACAAGTGCAATTGGAAAATGAAAACTGCAGAAAATGGAAACTGAGAGCAACACAGGAAGAATTGCCAAAAAGCGAAAATAAAATTTTATGAGGGAAGGACATCAGGAGAAATATTGAATTAAAGAATGTCCAGAGGGGCTGCTTAGTGTGCAAAAAAGTATTAGTGACACCAGTTGGTTAGGAGGAGCGTAGTGGAGCTGTGAAATAATGAAAAATGTTTGAGGAATAAAAAGTAGTGTTTAAAAAAAAAAACCAGAGATAACAAAAGAAACAGTAATGTACACAATGGTTTAGAAAAACCAAAGCATTTTAAGATGGAGAAGCTTTTATCTGTGGCACCTCTGCAAGAGAACCACCTTTTTCAACCCTTGCAAACATACACAGTTTTTAATATCTGGAAAAGATTTGGGATTAAATTGCTCAGAGATCTTTATATAGTCAACATCTTTGCATCCTATGAACAATTACATTTCAATGTAACTTTCTAGCTACACATTTCTTTCACTATCTTCAAATTAGGAACTTTGTTAAACAGAACCTGCCCGATTTTCCTCATCTTGTACCCTCGTCCACGGTGGAAATAATACTGCTCAATTTCAAGGACTTAGACACCATCTCTGCAATATATAAAATTATTTTACAGTCCCTTCCTTTCAAAGATCCAAGAGGACAATGGGAAATAGATCTCTTAACCAATATATCAAAAAGGGAGTGGAAAGTAGCAATGCAGAAAATTCACTCGAGCTCCATATGGACAAAGCATGCAATATATTCAACTCAAAATTATATATCGTGCACATTTATCTTGCCTAAAACTGTCCAAAATGTTTCCAGGGCAAGATCCAACCTGCGAACGCTGCAATCAAGTCCCAGCCTCACTGGGTCACATGTTCTGGGCCTGCACCAAATTAACATCATTTTGGATCAAAATTTTTAAGTGCCTTTCAGACAGCCTTGGTGTCACAATCCCTCCTAACCCATTAACAGCTGTGTTTGGTGTTCTTCCAGATGGGTTTAAAGTGGAGAAGGACAAACAAACTGTGATTGCATTCACTACACTTTTGGCACGCAGACTTATTTTGCTGAACTGGAAGAATCCTAATGCTCCTCGTTTAAGTCAGTGGGTAACCAATGTTTTATACTATTTGAAATTGGAAAAAATCAAATATACAGTTAGAGGTTCTGTACAGAATTTTTTAAAAACCTGGCAGGATATAATCATTAAATTTTTAAAATAAGCTCTTAAAGCACCGAGGAAGCAATTATCTCCGCATCTCTTTTTCCTCTCCATTCATCTCTACTGGCCTATTAAACTCATCAATTTAGGTATGTCTACAAGCCTTAAGTTTTACTCTGTTGGCCATGCCCTCTCTCTCTGGGGTGGGGTTCGCCTTGTTTTCTTTGTTTTTTTTTTTTCAATCCTATTATTTGTAAAAAATTGATTGATTTGTATGAATTATTACAATAAAATTATAAATAAAATTAAACAAAAAAAAAAGAAAAACCAATGAACTGCAATAAAAGACAATATATACTATTAAAGACACACCCCGAAGGATGAGATAGCAATGCACAAAGGATCAAAGGCATATATCAATGAATGAATACTGAAGAGAAGTTTGGAAGTTAAAGATTACATAATTAAAAAAAAAATAATCACAGATGACAAGATTGCATGACATTGGGAATATGGAAAGAAGATGCTCTATATAATACATAACAGAAGACAAAGTCTATGCCATTAGATTATCAGCCTAAAAATGGCTTGTACTGTTGTATGGTTATTAAAAAAGCAAGAACAAACATTTTTACATCATATCCCAGATATTAGGAAAAGAAGAAATCATGCGAAATGACAATTTTAACTTAGGGATTAATAAAGTTCATCATCATAAAGATTGGCAACAGCTGAATGTCCCTAATGTGAAATTACAAAATCTTAAAACGTTTTGAGTACCAACATGACCTCACTTGCCCATGTTAATCTCTGACTAATGTTCCCATTCATTTTTTATTTTTTTACCTGAGTGGATGTGAATAACATGCCATTTACGACTAACTTCTTCAAACACCTACTTTGAATTTCAAGCGGCATGACATGTGGTACAGCAACAGGTGCACAACCAAAGAGTGAAATGCGAGCTAACAGCTGCTAGGCATTTCCAAACTGCACGGGGGGAGGGAGTGAACAGCACCTACACAGCTTAGAAGGTACATACAGTAGGCCCTGATGCTCTTCTGGCGCCAGTTTATTATCAGCAATCATCACTGCCAGACATACTGTGCATACATTACTCAGTGTTTTTAGCTAAATCTCCGAGTATATTAACCTTATAATTAAAACACAGCATCAGAGTTGGAGACAGAAAGCCTGCAGTTTGTTGTTATTTTACGGTTGATACAGGTATTCTGATGCTAATATGCACAAAGTAACTTTCATTCTCAAAATGATTAAAAATATTGTATAAAATTAGCTTAAAGTTATGTGCATAGGTGCATATGAAACAAATTAATTGTGTTTAGATTTCATTTCCATACCCAGGATATCTCATTAGTAGAATTTTGCTCCCAAAATTCCGAAATACTTCTGGTCCCAGGCACTTCAGATTATGGATGCTCAAACTAATACTTTAGGATAGAATGTATTCAGACACATTGTAGCAACCGCGAAATACGGGAACGCGATTCTTACACTTCACAACCCAACAGGGTTGTTTGAAGGTTACAATAGCATTACCATATTCGATCTTCGTCCCCTCTTGACCCTATGCCCCCTTAAATAATTGGCAAAAAATAAAGCGCAACAGGAAGTGGGACTGATAAATATATTAACATTTGCTGTTTACATTTACTTGCCCGGTGCCTGAGTGCTCATTAGTGAACCCCTTCCCCAGACGCCCTCCCCAGCGCCCAAATCCTAACCCCCGGTTTGACACAGACAATAAAAAAAAAAGTAAAAAAAAAAAAAAAAACCTGTTTTTTGAGAACGCAAAAGAAAGATTTAAATTAGTCCACAATATAAGAAAACAATAAACCCTGCAGTTCAGCTCCTCTTGTATGGCAGGAGGAAACACAACAGTCCTTTGGCGAAACGACTTCTCCGCGGACTATCACGAAGAATGCAAACTCAGGGATCCGACTCACCAGACGGGAGCACCCGGAGAACACCAGTATCTGGCCTCTTCTCGGGGATTCGGCACTTGATTATTTCTTTGGGGTGGCCACCCACAAATAGCAGATGTCCCTGGGTTAAGTAAGATCCTGAATAATTCTTTGAGCGTGGATAGTCGACACCTTGCCTTCAGCCTTATCCTTCCTTTTTTTTTTTTCTTATCTCCTTGATCCGCCATTCCCCTTAAAAAGAAAAATCTTCCCGCCGAAAATTCTTGCCCCTCTCGGTTGTTATGGAAACCTCACGCCAGTAACAGGCAGCTGGAAAATTTACTCGGGCGGGATTATCCCAGACTGGGACGTCACCAAAGGTGCCTGAAGGGCTATTTAAAACACCCTCCCAGACAACATTATAAAGTGACGGACAATCCAGAAGGCCATCCCGACTGTCCGTTATGTAGCCTTGCTACAACATTGCTCCCTCTATGCAGCAGCCTCTTCCATTACACTGGTGTTTTCAACACAGATGTACAAACCTCTCTCAACTGTGGCAGAATCTTTCTTTAAAGTACAGGAGCATTTTGAAAATGTTATTTGAGTTAGGAACACATTATATGCACCAAACTGTAGTATTAAGCTAAATTTTATTTTCCAGAATTCTAGTGTTTGAGAAAAAGAAAGGGGAGCATCTTACCTGCTGTGTCAACTACTGACGGTGATATACTATGCATGTCTAAGATGAATCACATAGCAGGACTGACAGAAAAAGCAAGAGGGTTCCCACCAACAACACAAATTGAATATGAAACTTTTATACTGAGTAATACTTTTTTGAAAGTGTTCAGTTCTTTTTGAATCACTATGTGCTCTATAATTTGTAAGTCAAAACTCTTAGAAGGATTTGTGTGAAAGTCGGGGCCCAGCTATAACTGAACAAATTTGTTCTGTTGTATCATTTCTTACAGTTTGTGCTGCAAAATACCAGTGTATCAATGTAATTTTTCAGTTTTTGTGGTAAGTTTCTAAGAGGCCATGACCCAAATTACTTGTCAGAATCGCATTTTAAACCATTACCTGCAGCCTGACAATAATAATAAATAGGCAGCATCACATCTGTTAAAATATTTTCTTTTTCACCCCAAAAGGTCACCACAGCAGTTTGTAAATAACCTTTGTTAACATCGTCTTTTCAATTACACTGTAAATCTTAAGTTCATTTGCAAACTTCTCACAGCAGGTTTCCAAGTTTTTAACATGCTCTTAATATACCTTTATGATATTAAAATTCAAGTCTACATTTACGGAATTGAGTTAAACCAAACTGGTTAATAAAACCTTATAAGACTACGCGAGCAGGTAGATTTCATTGAGTTTGGCTTAGAGAATTAAACATTGTGTTGGATTCTAAAAGAACGTCAGTCAAAATCATCTTGATACAAGATTAACTTAAATATATATTATTTTAGATTTTTGAATTTAGACATTGCACCCGTTATGTCAATTTGGATGTCATCATGTTCCTCCAGTGTCTATGTTGGCAGTCTAGCAAATATAAAGTGTCCTAATAAGAGAATGTGCGCCCAGCAACTGGTGCTAAAACTACGCAACACTATAATGAAATCAGCAAATTTAGAAGCAGTGAATTTATATATACACAGTATATATATATATATTTACACTAACAGATGAATATGGTAGTTTTATATGTAAATTTGTGAATAATTTAAAGCAAAGGAAACTTCTAAGGATTTCTAGAATTTCAAACTATGTCATTTACTTCAAGTTTCCATGTAAATCTACTGTAGCCCAATTCAAATGCACTATGACCCACCTCCTGTAGTGTTGGTGCAATGGGTGAAAATTAATATGTAACTAAACATTTTTTTAAGACAATCAGTATTCTAATTTTCAGAAAAACATACCTCTCTATCACCAATTTTAAGTCTAGTGTTAACTGCCTAAATATTAAATGCCAAACATTTCATGATGAATGTAATACCAATTCAAAGGTCTGTGCTTACGAAATCTTAGAATTTAAATAAACCAGAAACATTGTAAAAAATAGGCAGACACACTATTTAAAACTTATGAAATGTATGTACTAAACGTTTACAAGATTAGTACAATACTGAAAGATTTTATTTTGCCATTGAAATGGACAGTAAAAATTGTGAACTATAAACATTAAGAAAAAGAACAATTGTCTTGTCCTAAGAGATTTCAGGAGTTGGTACTTACTAGTTATTATAAGCTATGTGCAAAATGGACATTAACAGTAATAACCCCAGTCCAACAGTGGGCTGCCATTGTTTATAATGCCAAATGCTGAGCTTGTACATGCTGTTGACACTTTTGATCATTCTTGTTATTTTTTGCTTGCTTGCTTGAAGTGTCCACTAAGCTTACTAACAAATTTTAATCCAACAACAGTTAAAAGCCAGAATAAAAATTACACATTGGTTAATAAAACAGCAATTTACATAGGCAACTGTAAACATTTTAGAGAAAAACATCCACTTATTTGTGTCTGATATTATGCATAATGGACAAATCAATTTGAAGAAAGTAACCTATTAAAGAAATACAAAAGGACCGTCAGAACCATGACTATGAAGTACAAAGTAATGTTCCTTACGTGATTTTTTTTTTTTTTTTTAATATAGCTTTGACAATAAATGCCAAAATTCACAGGGAAGTAAGTGTTTTTATTTCACAAAACACACACACTTTGCAATGAATAGTTTTAGTAATATGGTGTCATAATTTAAAAAAATATTCAAATTAAATAAGCATTTTTGTCCAGCAGAAGTAAATGCTAACCTGTACCTATAATAAGGCCTAAATAATATTTTTCTTTGATGTTACCTTTTCACAAATGTAACACATTTAGACACAGCAGCTGACGACATCAGTACAATGTGTAATAGTGTAACCTGGAAGTAAAATAATTCAAGCATCAGTTTAACACTGATGCACAATTAAATGTCAAATGTTTCTGCTAAACATAACAAGTGTTTTTTTTAATCCTTTATTTATCAACTGAAGAGGGTCTTTACAATTAAATGATGTACAGTAGGAGAAAAAAGCTGTGGTCGTGTCACCATGGTAACAATTGTTGTGCCAGTCCCGCAGGCTGATTTTATCAGTCTCTATAGAACTGTTTTTGTAACACCTTGGTGTGAGGATTCAGCTTCACCTATGAAACACAAACTTCAGTCTGGGCATTTGGTTGAGAAAGTAAGCTGCCTTCAGTCTTTTCTTGACTAGATACTGGACATGTCTTTTTCCTGAATAGTCGAAGACTTAGCTGCAGCAACTCATTATCCACCACTGGAGGACTGGTATAAATTTGCTTTGTTGTACCCTGCAAAAGTTGGAAATGGATAGGAAAAGGAAAAGAAAGAACACAAGATATGTCTAATTAAAAAACATACTGAAAAGCTTCATAATTAAAAATAATAGGACTAAATAAATCATCAATTAGCAAAAATATTTAAAAAAAAAAAACAGTGTAAAAATGTTAAAAAAATATACATATATTGTATGTGAGAAATGCTAGACTTACTCATTCATGAACAGTAGAACAATCTATGAACAACAATGTGTGTTGCCCATGGTTATTGTTCTTCAACAGGACTGGCTTGAGCGTAACCTTTTTCTGCAGTAGTTTTATCATTCATGTTCAAGATAGCTTCCTTTGTATTTTGACTAGATTAAGCTATGTATTTTTCAGTTTACAGAAGACCTTGGATTAATACTGCCACTTTAAGGTTTTAGGCACCTGGATTAAAATCCTAGATTAATCAATGTATGGGTTTAGTTAGCAGTTTTTCTTTTTTCTGCAATGCCTTTACCTAGAAACCCTGGCTTCCACTCACATCCTAAAGATAAGAATGATAGATAAACCGGTTAAAATAAAAAAGCCATAAATAAGTGAGTGTGGATAAATGCATACAGTGGATATAAAAAGTCTACACATCCCTGTTAAATAGTGGCTTTTTGTGATGTAAAAAAACTAAACCAAGAAAATCATGTCAAACTTTTTTTCACCTTTATTTTGAAATTTCCACCTATACAAAGAAGGCGAAAACAATTTAGAAAACCTTAAAGGGTTTTTGAAAAGACATTCATCCAGTCTCCCAAACGCATGTGAAAAAATGTGTTGTGTTCTGAGGGGAATAAGGTTCAAATTTTTGGCCATAAACTCTAAAGGAATATTTGGGGCAAAAACAACACAGAAGATAAGCAAAAGAGGACAACTCTCACAGTGAAACATGATAGTGGCGGTATCATAAATTAGGGCTGCTTTATTTCAGCTTTAGTAAAGGTGGGAGGAATCATAAATAGCTCCACAACCAGTGTTTTTGTACGTTTTGATTTTAATATTTTTTTTTTCCCCTGAACAGTTTGTAATTTGTTTTTACCTTCATGGTATAAGCTCCAACTTCACAATAAAGGTGTCTTAACTTCCCAGAATTCTGATTTTGGATCACCTAGTTAACACAGTTGGTTAAATTATCAAGAAGTGAGAAATACGTCAAACCACCCTGACACTGCTTAGAATAGGCTGTCCCTCAAAATAAATCTGCACAAACAAGGAGAAGACTTGTGTGAGAGGCCAATAATCAATTTGAAAGAGCTACAGAGGTCATTAGCTGAGTAAAGATGCATATATCAAGAGCTATATATAACACTGTCCGTTTATTTGGTGGAGGTGGTACAACAGAAGCCACTAGTGAAACAGAATCATATTAATGCACACCTGGCAATTGCCAAAAACCGTGTGAGGTAACCTAGTTGCAATGTATAAAATGATTTTTGGGTCAAACAAGGGCAAAACAGAACTTTACAGGCAAAGTTCAAACAAATACATGTGACATAAAAGCAACATTGTCACCTTAAAACCCACCAGGCCTTAAGTCAAGTATGATGGTGGTAGAATTATGCATGTGAGGCTGCTTTCCAAGAGCAGACGGTGGGCACCTAATTAAAACAGAAGTAAGAATGAATGGTGGAAATTACAAGCAAATGCTAAAAATTTATGTTTGGGTCAAGGTTTAGCTTTCAGGGGAAAAATGATTCCCAAACACAAGGCCCAAGTAACCATGGACTGGATCAAGGACAAAATAGGTAAAAATCATAAAGCTGCCTAGTGACTGCTCTGATCTCAAGCAGATTGAGAATCTGTGCCAATATTTGGAAACTTGGAGCAAATCTGCTTTGAAGAATGGGCCAAAAATGACTTAGTGTGTGAAATGGATACATACCTACCCCCACAAGTCTGACATGTGTCAGAGCTGCAAGAGATAGCTCTCTAAAATACTAAAATGTCTGATGGAAAAAAAAAATGAAAATTGAATGTCCTTTTTCACTTACAGAAAACAATGTTACGTTAAATCTAAATTGTGAGTTTTAGCTCTTTGAAATAAATATACATAAATATAATTTCAGTGTAAGACTTTTTATTTAGTAAATTATATAATTTGTCAAAGGGCTGAATACCTATGTGAGACAATATACAGTATACATATTTATTGAACATCATTTTATTCTTCTATTACTTATATTTGTAAATGTATACTGAGCTAAACTTTTCAGCTGAATGCTAGCTGTATAAAAATAATGAAAGTAAAAAGGCAACTAAATGAAATGTACAATAAACAAACTTCAATTTATCAGAAGACTTTTCACTGGGCTCATCTCTGCATTGAAGTTCAACAAACTGTATTGACCTGCAGAGGGAGCTATTGCTGGCTGAGAACATCCTTTACCTATAATAATCTTCCCCAATGGAAAGAACCAGGACCATGTTGGCAAATCCTGAAAATCTAGACTTTAGGTAAGGATAGCTGTACATACAGAAATAAACCAGGACATGCCTGACAAAGTTTGCAATTTCCCCAAACAGAAAGTCTGCAAATTTTAGGAAAGATAGCTTTCCAGTAGCCTGGACAAGTACATTCTACCATTTTAATATTTAAAAACGTAAATACCGTACAGCAGATTATTGAATATATCTGATATTCACACTGTAGAAACTGTATAACATAGCTTGTCCAGCTTAAGTGTTAATTTGAGGTGACTTGAGATCAGAAAACACAACTGCAACAAGTATTAAACTGTTAGTTTGTGTATGTAGTGCTTGAATTCATATAAACTGTGCAAACGTTTCTTTGCATCAATTCACACAGCATTTACTAGTACTGACCAGTGATAAATGTCCACTAGCCTACATTAAAGAGTATAAGTAACTCTAAATATAAATGTCACTCAGTGCTATTTAATCCATTACATGTTGCTTGAAATCTTTACCTAATATCAGCAAATGGAAGGCAGTGTTTGAAGGAAAAAAAAAAAACACTCATTAACTTTGAAACATCTGCACTGACAGTTTGTCAACATTTTCATTAAATTGAATATAGGAGGACTCTTTCACCTTCAATTCATTCCATAACACACTAAAATATACACAAAAATAATTAAAATGTATCAAAGAAAATTGTATATAATAAAGGTGTACTTTTTATTTGAACTCCCACATGGTGAAAGTAGCTAGAAGTATGCTTTTCTTCATCAAAATAAAAAATGGAGTCTTTCTGTGACCTTGCAAGTTTTACTACTGTATCCTAGAATCACACATGCTGTAAAAGACAATTCAAATCATAATCAGAACATACTTTCCAAGAAACAAAAGCTTTACCATACAGATTTAAGGAATTTAAAAAGAAATACCTTTTCATTCTTTAAGAGTTGTTTGCGTATTGCAATATCTCTTCTGGAGCACAATGCTTTACAACATGGTCCCAAATTGCGCAAAAGGCCAGCTCGCTCTTGTTTCCTTTTTAATGATGCCATGTTTAAGGCACCCAGTTCATGTGTGAAAAGGCCAACAGCATCTACAGTAAAATAATAATAAAAAAAAAATTAATATGTGTTAGACTACAGCCACTGCATTGCTGATTGTGCATTAAAATATTACACATGTTGGGTGAAAAACGCATTGAGAAAATATTGATTTTAAGTATGTGTCAAAAATGTTCACTAATTACTAATGCAGACATTCAAAATGTCCAAGCTTATATTTCATGCATATTCACTGAAGTGCAAAAAGGAGTGATTAATATTTATAAGTGTATTAATAAACACAGATCCTGGAATTTTTCAGTGCACCTAATTGTTCAAATGTCAATGCAAAACTTTGATTCCATAATGCATAAGTGAATACATTACTAATATACCAGTAAATACATAAGCAGGTAGCATTAGTGAACAAAGAAACAAAATCATTTGTTTCCGGTAACATTTAAGAAAATACATACCTTTGGGATCCTCCATTTCTGCATAACACACCTCTTTCACCTTTGAAAAAAGTTGACTGCCTGCAAGTCTTTTGGAAATGCCAGCTCTCAGAAGAACAGCTCCAGGAGTAAATTTCAACAACGCTGCCCCTGCCTCTCTGGGCTCTTTAGGCTGTTTGGGCATTAGGCTAGACCAATCAACATCAATTACATCTACAGGGTCTGCAAAGAACAGAACAAATATAAACTAGGCAAAACTATTTAGGAAGAAATAAAAATGTGTGTCCAAGAGTTACTAAAAGCGTATGATTGTGACCAAAAGTCAGCAATGATTCTACATTTAAAAGGGCACAGTAGACAACAAATTCTTTTTTGGTTCCTGGTATATGAATAAATTTACTTGGTCCACAAATGATAAACAGTCAATACTTGAATATCCTAATGAAGAAAAAAATGCTTATACTTTGGACTTTAAAAAAAAAAATAAAATAAAGACATTTATTTCTTGGTTTGATGGTTTCTGAAAACTGTTAGCCAAAAAAATATTATGTACCAATTTTAAATAATAAACTTAGCAAGTATAAGTGGCACAAACAGGAGCAATGCTTTCTTGACCATGCTAATTAAAAGCATATGGAAAATAAAATTTTCCAAAAAGAAACAATACTTTTAAAAATGCATATTGTTTTATTTAAAAGGAGAAAGAACCATTTACTAATGCAGACAATGTAGTCGGAGAAATCCCCAGAATTTTAATAAAACCTAATCTTGGTGAAAAGCATAATAAAATGGCACCACTTATTAAAGGTTAGCTCAGTATTTTTCAATTTGATGTAATTTTTTTTACAATCATTAAATATGTTAATTTGCCATATGAAAGTACAATCTAAAGTGAAGCATTTTTTTTATATAAATTTAAACAAAAAAAAAAAAAAAACAACCAGCCTGCTCTGGTCTTTTATAACGGCTTTATAGTGGTGGTGAAGGGTACTTGGGTCCCAACACGTAAACAAAAGCCTTAAAATTGAATGAATATATCCACTCTGAAGCAGCAAAGTTAAGAAAACGTGTCTTCCGTATTTCTGAGCCATGCCTTGTGACAGACATAAAAAACCAACATAAAACTGGACAAAATAAATTTAATCATAGATTCTTGGAACTATTTTCATGAGATAAAGTTGTGTTCTTTGTTCAGAAAGTGAAAATGACAATGATGGAGCCAAACCATAACAAGACAGTATCTCCTCAAGCCAATTACCAAATTTTATAGGATATGCAGCATTGCTCTTATTGAGGATATGGTAATAACAGAGGACAACAGCTTTTAGTGAGTAAACTCATGAACGCTAATCAATCCATAAACACATGGGGGAACACGCAAACTCGATGTGCACCCGAGTGTTGTGAGGTACAAATGGTAGCTCTCTGCCTATGATAAAATATTTGTAGTAAACATTCTAAATTTCAACGTGATTAAACATTCTAAATTTCAACGTGATTAACACTAAATGTATGCCTGTAACATATGTCACTTGACTGCATGCTATGCACAGGCCTAATCTTTTTCTTGAAAGACCACCAATGCACAAGGTTTCAAGATAATACAGTGAGGAAGTAAGTATTGTTTGCAAAATAATTTAATAAGCTTATGTATAGTGAAACATCTAGTTGTTTCGCTAACAGTGAAAAGAATTCCCATCCGGGTTTCAACAATGAATATTGCCAATAACAGCACCTGAAGACAACTATTTGTGGTGAAAAGTATATGCCGGACAAAACCACAAAAGCTGGCATACAAAAAGACAAACGGCAAATTGAACTGCACAGCCAGTCTCTTTTTACAATGACTGAATTTGACAACAATAGTTTGCCTTTTCCATTCCTAAAATGACATGGATACATTGTTTTGCAACCTGTCTCTCAAGATGTAGATGAATATTTGCTAATGTTTTTGACTTGAAAAATGTATATATTTGGTAAGTCTGAATGCTTTAATTTTTATGTTGGGACCACAGTGTCTTTCACCTCCACTACAAAGCACAAGAGTAGGCTGCATATGATCTCTGAACCAGTGGGTCACAAAACATTTTTCAGTTATGGGCTGCTGCCGGTGAGTCACAAGTTGATATTATTTATAATGGAGGTGGGCTGCAGCAGATCGATGCTCTGACGATCGGGCTCAAATCGGGTTAAGGCGGGAACACTGCTCTGAACAACACACTTGAATTACCAATGGGACCATATGACAATCAAGCTTGAATTAACAAGGGAACAACCCCCTCCCTCCCCAACAAACACTGATGATCACGTTCAAATTACCAAGAAGGACTCACCCACCACCCTACGAAGATCGAGTTTGAAACACAAAGGGGATCCCTCACCCCCTCTGACAATTATGTTTCTACCACCAAGGGGAGCCCCATTGGGTTGTGAAAGCACCAACATTAGAAAAAGTGTGTCACAACAACTAAAACACTGATTTTAAATATTTTGAAAATGCTTCCATTTTAAACACAATTTTATGTGACATATTAATATATACCTTTGATTAAGAAATAACTTCCAACTTAAAATATACTGAACTTGTCCTTTAACATATGTTCAGTTTAAATATATCATTTCACAAATAATATCAATATTAGTAAGTTTTATTATATGGTATTTTAATTGCGTCATATATAGCTTAGATTGAAGATAACTTGATGAGAATAGATATTTCAAGTGCAACTAATATATCAACTAGTACTGATAAATCTTCAGCTATTTTCTATAAGGCAGATGCAGATAAGAGGTTAGTAGAATTCATATGCCATGATAACACCTCGTAGTACTAGCAACCCTGGGCTCAGACCTGAGAGGGACATGTTCTTCAGGAAGTTCCAGAATGCAAAGGCGGTGAGGATGCCTGAAGAAGTTGGCTATATAAATGGCCCATTAACAGCAATTGTGTGGAGCTTGCAGAAACAGCATCGTAAAAAGCAACTGGTCTAAAATTGCAACATTTTCGAATACTTCACATAAGCATACTGCTAGTATCAATTTGACATGGGGAAAGGAGAACATGTGAGATGGCCAATTGTGGACGGAGCGAGCTGTGTGTACAAACACAAAGGAGGCTCACTCACAATGCTTCTGTAGACTGTATGGGCAATGAACAATGGGCTTAATTGTGGAGACATATATAGATATATATAAATCAAGTAAAACTCTATCGAAATGCTGTAACATGTATCAACTCTCTCTCACACAGTTTTACAGCAGACATGTACACAAGCAAAGAAAGCTGTTTATTCTTCCTTTTGCATACATTGTAGGGTATGCTGTCACAAAATACACAGCCATTATCAGTCTGATATGTGCTGTACTCTTTAGCATTGTTTTGTACATGTACCACACTCTACATACTTTATCTTTTCCCCACATCAAACTGGTGCTGGCTGTGTACTTTGCATACTAATGGCTTTGCTGCTCTCAGGCACTTCACAGGCTTTGATAGTGGCTGCTTATTTTGCATTCCAAGTTGTGTGAAAACATTACACGTTAGATGACACACTGTGTTTTTACTTAAAAGATGTTTGAACTGCAGCCAAATAAAAAAAAACACATGATATTCCAATTAAATGAAATTAGGTAAGTATTTACACTATGTAGAAAGGAAAAGATGGATAACCTGGCATCTTTTCTTCCTCTGCTTGATCTTCCCTCTTCTCACCACTGTCAGCTAAAATTTCATCAAGTTCATCATCACTTATGGGCTCATATTCCTCTCCTCCAGATATCATAGACTGGACATCATCTTGTTTACCATCATCTTCACCTATATTTAAATAAACATTTTAAAATTATTTATTTTATATATATATATATATATATATATATATATATATATATATATATATATATATATATATATATTAGATACAGCATTAGCATGAAGTCACTATAATAAAACCGAGCAAAAAAATGTAAACGTGATCAATGCATTACCATGTATGCTCTCTGGTTTTTCAGATTCAGAAGGCTCTTCAGCTATAAGTGGGCTATCCATCGTCTTCTTCTCTTCTTTTTCAGCTTCTACAGATCCTACTTCACGCAGCAATGGTTCTATTTCTTTCTCTTGCTTGAGCTCTGATCTCTTAATTTCTGCATGAAGTCCAAGTTCTAAGAGTTTCTCACGATCCCGATCTCTTTCATGAGTTTCAGGCAAAAGTCTGTCCCTGTCAGAGTCTATGTCCCTTCTCCTCTGATCCCTGTCCCTCTCTCTCTGCTCTCTACTTCTAGTCTCTCGTCCACGTGACCAGTCTCTGCTTTCAGAATCCCAATCTCGTTGCCTTAAGTCCTTGCGTTCTCTTTCGCGATCTACCAGATCTCTTTCCCTCTCTCTTTCCAGTGCTCTCTCTCTGCTGTCATAGGATCCTGCTCTTGATCTGGCCTGTCTCTCAGACTCCGGAGAGCTTCTTCGTGAGCTATGGCTTCTAGAATCCAAACGATCTAAAAGAAATCATAATTCATTTGAAATCATTATATTTATGTAGGTTCACTTATATTATAGTTATTTAAAACAAAAAGACATCCCGTATCTCCAGAAATTGCAGGAAAAGGAATTTACTCAGTGTCAAATAAATAGCTGTAAAAGGACAGTAGCACTGGCACTACAAAAGATGGTAACAAGTACTCACAAAAATCTTCTTAAGCACAATTGTCCATTGACAGAATGAATGCAGAACTAACTAGCCCCATTCAGCAAGCAAGGCCAACTCCATTAAGTGACCCCGAGTAGGGTTAAACAAATTAGAAAATTGATAGATATATAATATTTAGTTTAGGCCAAATACGAAGTTAAACATAACTGAATAACACATTTTTCGCTTATGTCATTAATGAACTTCTCTGGTTAGATGAAATTGCAAAAATATGATAATTTGTGTCTGAAATCAGAAAAAAATGTTCTTTAAGTATAGACGACAACTCAGATAGACAGATTTTAATTATGTTTATAGACCAAACCTCATTTATTAATATAGACCAATCATTATCACCTGTCCACCTCGACTGAATGTCACTGTATAATACTGCTTACATGACCAAGCACAAGGTGGGGAAAGCCTTTTCAGCCTGGAAAATCCCTCCACTGAAGGGATCAACAATGGCATACAATTGTATTTATCCTGTTTCTAATTGCACAGCCCCCAACCAACCCCTCCCCCTTCACATAGAAAGGACTATGGTTACAAAGGAGAAATAAAATCAAACTATTGAATCAAGCACAACTAGAAACGGGATACAAAAAAAAAAAAAAATTTTATATTATATATATTATGAGGGGCCGTTCAGGAAAAAAAGATTGGTTCATAAATATATACATTGGTTCAGATATATATATCGGTTCAGATATATACATTGGTTGGGATATATTGGTTGAGATATATACATCGGTTTGAATACATCCGCTCAAATATACACATTGGTTGAGATATACAGTATATATTGGTTGATATACATTGGTTTAGATATATACAGTACATCGGTTCAGATACATCCACTCAGATATATACATTGGTTGGGATTTACCCCCAACCAAGACGGCTTACGAAACAAAACACGAAATACATGCAATAATGACAACAATATTGAAGCAATGATGAAGCGAAAGGGAGATGCTAAACTTGGGTGGCCGCATTGTGCCAGCCTGTAAATCCCAACCGATGTATATATCTGAACGGATTTATCTGAATCAATATATATATCTGAACGGATGTATCTGAACCGATGTATATATCTAAACTAGAGGTGGGAATTTAACGCGTTAATTGCGATTAATTAATTTGAAAAAAAGTAATGTGTTAAAACTTCACACTTTGCATTCCAAGCAAAGGGGAATTTTTGTCAATGCACGATTTCCTGGTACACTGATTACATTGATGCACACATCAGAGCTACAAAAATGGAAGAATCGGAAGAAAGCGCGTTGCTAGGACTGATCGGAGGCAAATTTCATTTCAAAAGACTACCCGACGGAAGCCTTGACAAAAGCGTAGATTTGTGCAAACTGTGCAAAAAGGAGTTTGCATACCACCGAAGCACTTCAACCTTACGGTACCATCTAAATGCAAAACATGTTGCAGCGATCACAGAAACTGTGGGAGTTGTTAGCGCTAGCAGTATGAGTTCGAGTACCAACAAAAGGTGTCGGCAGCCCAAACTTGATGAAATGACTGGCTTCAGGACCAAAATTAGTAAGTCAACATCGGTCAAACTTACAAATTCTCTCGCAAAATGGATTGCTCTGGACTGTAGACCACTATCAGTGGTAGAAGATAGGGGGTTAGAAAATGTGCTACAGTTAGCGTCAGGTGATCCAACTTTCCAACTGCCATGCTGAAAGACTATTTCAAGTAAAATTCAACAGCTTTATGACACTGAAAAGCAAGCAAAGTTAGATGCATTACAGAAAGTGGACTTTGTGGCTGTTACTGGGGATCATTGGACTTCCGTAACCGTTAGTAATTCTAACTACATCGGAGTCACTGCACATATTGTTGATGTCACAGACGGGACATGGAATCTACAGTCTTTTGCCCTGACTGTGCAGAAGACAAACACCAGAAACTATGCCGAAAACTGCACTGAGCAGTTTCTCTTTGTGGCAGGGGAATGGGGAATTCAACAAAAAGTCACCACAATTGGAACAGACAGTGCACGAACCATGGTGGCTGCAGCAAGACACCTCCCATTTCAACACATGCCTTGTGTTGCTCACATCTTGCAAAGAACCATCACTGTTAGCCTTGCTGATAGTGGGTTTAGTGATGCAATAGCAAAATGTCGCAAGATAGTGGGTCACTTTAAACACAGCCCTGCTAATATACGGAGGAACTACACCAGGAGCAAACAAGACTGGGGCAACAGAAACAGCCACTCATACAGGATGTTTCCACACGGTGGAATTCAACGATGGATATGGTTTCTCGTCTACTAAAGAATCAAGAGGCTGTTTTTGCTGCTTTAGACAAACAAAAGCACAAGCTAGTCATTTTAACTCCATCAGAGCTGATAAAACTCCAAAAGCTGGTGACTGTCCTTGAGCCATGCAGGTAAATAAAACTTTAACTTATTGTTACTGTTTCTTCAAAAAGCTCTATAGTTGACAGTTTATTGTGTAGATTAATAATTACTTTCTTGAACTGTCTACTACAGGTTTGAGACTGAGCTTCTTGGAGGTGAGATATAGGTCTCATGTTCAGTGGTTTTACCTGTTTTCTGCCACCTGCATCACACCATGGAGGTCTCCGATGATGACTCACACTACTTGGTGAAATTTAAGACCGCCTTCACAAAGGACCTATCCCAACGTGTAGCTACACTCAACCATCAGTGGCTCAAGATAGCTACTGTGCTCGACCCACGCTTTAAGGATTTAAAGTGTCTTGCAAGGGGAGAGCGAGAAGAGGTTTGGACCAGCCTTGAGGCCCTGCTGCAGGAACAGTGTAAAGATGCCACCACAAAGAAGCCAGCAAAGACAAAGAACCTCCTTCTCTCTTCATTGTCTTCAGACTCTGATTCAGATGAGGAAGCCCTGTGTAACAGGGCCCCGAGTTTGTACAGAGCAGAATCCACCATCAGCGAGACAGACTGCCCGCTGCAGTGGTGGTCCAGTCAAGCAGGGACCTACCCACAGTTGTCTGTCCTGGCCCGCAAGTATCTGATTAGTCCTGCCACTTCTGTCCCATGTGAGAGACTGTTCTCACTTGCAGGTCACATAGTAACAAAAAAGAGAGCTGCCTTGAGCTCTGTAAATGTGAACAGGCTAGTTTGTCTAAGTAACTGGCTGAAAGAGACGGACAATAAATAAGCATGGAGGTATTGTGAGTCCAATGGGTTTGTTATTTTTTGCACTAAAATGTTCAATGATCACACTGTTTTAGCCTAATGTACAAAATAATTTTGGCTAAGGTTACTCAGAGTTTAAAGGTGAAGCTGGTCAAATTACCTTTTATGTTTCTGCCTTATTTTTTTAAGAAGAAAAACTGCACTTTAAATAATAATAATAAAAATTTCAACATAAAGACAATACCATTCTGAAAATGTACTTAAATTACTTAAAATAGCACTTTATTTTTAAGTCTGCCCAATTTTAGCCAGGGATATTATTTTTGTTTCTGTTTTGAATTGAAATGCAGTTTAAATGCATTTTTTTTTTCAGAAATTAAAGAGCTTGAGTTTACAATATTCATGTCCATGTCTATTATTTGATTCTGTCGCCCACTAAAACCCTTTTAAATTAAAAAAAAACATTTGCGCTTTGGGGCAAATTTTCTTGAGCGATTAAATGCGATTAATCAAGATTAATTAATTACAGCCTCTAATTAATTAATTTTTTTAATCGACTCCCACCCCTAATCTAAACCAATCTATTTAAACCAATATATATATATATATCTAAACCAAAGTATATCAACCAATATATATATCTCAACCAATGAATATATTTGAACGGATGTATTCAAACCGATGTATATATCTGAACGGATGTATCTCAACCAATGTATATACTGTATATCAGAATGGATCTATGCAAAATAATTTATATATATCTCAACTAATGTATCTAAACCAATGTAAATATCTGAACGGATGTATCTCAACCAATGTATATACTGTATATCAGAATGGATCTATGCAAAATAATTTATATATATCTCAACTAATGTATCTAAACCAATGTAAATATCTGAACGGATGTATTCAAACCGATGTATATATCTCAACCAATGTATCCCAACCAATGTATATATCTGAACCGATATATATATATCTGAACGGATGTATTAAAACCAATGTATATATTCCAACCAATGTATCCAAACCAATATATATATCTGAACCAATCTTTTTTTCCTGAACGGCCCCTCAGAATAAAAATAAATAAATATATATATATATATATATATATATATATATATATATATATATATATATATATACATATACACACACACACACACAGTGCATCCGGAAAGTATTCACAGCGCATCACTTTTTCCACATTTTGTTACAGCCTTATTCCAAAATGGATTAAATTCATTTTTTTCCTCAGAATTCTACACACAACACCCCATAAGGACAACGTGAAAAAAGTTTACTTGAGGTTTTTGCAAATTTATTAAAAATAAAAAAACTGAGAAAGCACATGTACATAAGTATTTACAACCTTTGCTCAATACTTTGTCAATGCACCTTTGGCAGCAATTACAGCCTCAAGTATTTTTGAATATGATGCCACAAGCTTGGCACACCTATCCTTGGCCAGTTTCGCCCATTCCTCTTTGCAGCACCTCTCAAGCTCCATCAGGTTGGATGGGAAGCGTCGGTGCACAGCCATTTTAAGATCTCTCCAGAGATGTTCAATCGGATTCAAGTCTGGGCTCTGGCTGGGCCATTCAAGGACATTCACAGAGTTGTCCTGAAGCCACTCCTTTGATATCTTGGCTGTGTGCTTAGGGTAGTTGTCCTGCTGAAAGATGAACCGTCACCCCAGTCTGAGGTCAAGAGCGCTCTGGAGCAGGTTTTCATCCAGGATGTCTCTGTACATAGCTGCAGTCATCATTCTCTTCATCCTGACTAGTCTCCCAGTTCCTGGCGCTGAAAAGCATCCCCACAGCATGATGCTGCCACCACCATGCTTCACTGTAGGGATGGTATTGGCCTGGTGATGAGCGGTGTCTGGTTTCCTCCAAACGTGGCGCCTGGCATTCACACCAAAGAGTTAAATCTTTGCCTTATCAGACCAGAGAATTTTCTTTCTCATGGTCTGAGAGTCCTTCAGGTGCCTTTTGGCAAACTCCAGGCGGGCTGCCATGTGCCTTTTACTAAGGAGTGGCTTCCGTCTGGCCACTCTACCATACAGGCCTGATTGGTGGATTGCTGCAGAGATGGTTGTCCTTCTGGAAGGTTCTCAGACAATTCCTTTTACTTCATGTTTGGTTTGTGCTCTGACATGAACTGTCAACTGTGGGACCTTATATAGACAGGTGTGTGCCGTTCCAAATCATGTCCAATCAACTGAATTTACCACAGGTGGACTCCAATGAAGCTGTAGAAACATCTCAAGGATGATCAGAGGAAACAGGACGCACCTGAGCTCAATTTTGAGCTTCATGGCAAAGGTTGTGAATACTTATGTACATGTGCTTTCTCAATTTTTAAATTTTTAATAAATTTGCAAAAATCTCAAGCAAACTTTTTTCATGTTGACATTATGGGCTGTTGTGTGTAGAATTCTGAGGAAAAAAATGAATCCATTTTGGAATAAGGCTGTAACATAACAAAATGTGGAAAAAGTGATGAGCTGTGAATACTTTCCGGATGCACTGTATATATATATATATATATATATATATAATGCATGCTGCTGTTGACCCCTTTAGTGTGGGGGGCAGGGGGGATCATACCATGTAAAAGTCTCTTGTGCTTGAAACGTAGCGACAGTTGCCTTTGACCCAAAAATGGCCAAGAAACACTGGTTTAGGTGTGTGTGTGTGTGTGTGTGTCTAGTTCAAGGAAGGCCCTATTCAGTGCTGTTTAATTGACCAGGAAAGCAATGACATTGTCCCCACCCATGTAACCGAGCACTGAAAGAAGCTGGTATGAAAACACATGTATTTACGTTGTTTATTCTAGACATGAAATGCAAGAAAAAAGAAAAAACAACACAATAAGTTAACAAAAACACTAAATGTGTAAATGTCTGTGGGGCAACTGCAACAGAAGGCAGGAGAAGATATGTGAATTTCAGCACAAAAACCCCAATCTACTGCACAAAATGTAAGGTCTTTCTGTATCTAGTGATAAACAGAAATTGTTTCATGGATAAGTATGTAATTATACACACATAGTTACATATTGTTGACTTGTTGCTTCAGGAAGATATATAGTGAGTGAATGTGTGTGTGTGCATATATTTTTTTCTAAAAAACAAAAAAAAATATATAACACAACTGCAATATTTGTTCTGAGAGATTATGTGCAAGACACTAAATGTTTCCAAACAGGCACACAATGTTTCCAAAATGGTGAACACCTTGTGCCACACAGTTAGTAAATGTATAAGTTCTTACATCTTTTCACTTGTGGCTATCAAGTTTGTTACGTGTCCTATTACAATTGACGAACAAACAGGCCCCAGCCTGTTAAATGATTGTTTACCTTTTTTGTAAGTTACTTTGCATAAAAGAGTCTGCTAAGCAAATAAATGTAGATGTACACAGTATAACTTTGCAATGATATGGGAAATGACACCTAAATTTGGAACAATGATAGCTGATTGATTAAGACACAAAAGAAAACCAAGACTAGGGTTAGGCATTGTAAAATGTCTTGGTTGTGTTCTTTTTTAGACAGAAAATCCGTGAAGCACCAATTTTTTGTGCTTTACTTAGTTAATATTGGTATAAACAAAATGTTTTTAATCATATAAATACTTTTAAAATGTGGAGTGTTGTACACACTACACTCTTCAGCCATTTGCAGCTCCTTTATTACATTAAGCAGTATAATAGCCATGTATTTTGGAGTGCATAACTTGGGCACAATAATGCCAAAAAACCGTTAGGATGTAAGTGGTTTTAATAATTGTTGCACATAGTGTATTTGGCAGTGATTCAGTCAAACTTTTTTTTCCTTTCCTATCTTCTAATTTGGCACTTTGTTATTTTACTTTTTTTTTTTCTTTTAACTCTACTTGAAAATGATTGCAGAGCTAAGTGTGTTTAATATAAGACTGCTACTATATAAAAAATACCCTGTATCATACTGAAAATTGTCACATTCAGTTAGATCTCTTAAAAGGCATTACCTGAAGATGTGCTACGACTTGGTTCTCCCCGCTTAAGTTGATCAATACGTGATTTTCTCTCAACAGGAGGCTCAACAACAGTATTCCTTTCACGTTCTCTGTCCCGAGACCTTCTATGTAATCGCTGCCTTCTGCCAGTTTGGTCATCTCCACTGCGATGTGCAGATTCATTTGATGGAGACCTCAAGCGACTTGAAGTGCGACTTTGGTTGCTGCCAAGACTGCTACTACGCTTCTTCTCAGGTGGTTTGCGATGATGTTGGCTCAGCAGTGGCTGCACAGCAGTCTGCTGTTGAGACTGCTCCTCTGCTGCTGCTGGCAAAACCTGAGGTGATTCAACTTTTTCAGTTACAGTTTTTTTCTGCTTCTTCTTTGGTGTATCAACTACAACCTTTTCAACAGGTTGAGACACAATTTCAGTGCGATCAGGGACATCATCTTCAGACCAGTCACTAAAGGTAGCATCACAGACCTTAGGTTGTGGGGCCACTTCCTCTGTGTTATTTTTTTCCACAACCTGAGCTACAAAATCCCCCTTCACATTTGGGGATATGTCTAATGGAGGAGTCCTGGGACCTCTTTTTTTTTTACTTGGCTGGTGAGAAGCATTTTCCTCCTCGGAGATATCAGACTCTCCTCCACGGGAACGCTTACATTTCTTCTCCACGTTTTTTTTCTTCTGAACCTTTCTAGGAGACAAGAGGGGCTCTTCGGAAGCAGGAGGTTCTGGGTTAAATCTTTCTGCTACACTACCTTCCTCATCTTTCCGATTCTTTTTCAAAGCTTTTTTCTGAGGCTTAGCCTTTTTTTTGCTTTCATCATGGGTCTTGCTTATAACTTCTCTGTCATCAGCTGGCTGATGGACGACAGGTTCAGAAGCTGGCACTTCTTTGCTCCTTTTAGCTTCAGTGGTTCCTGAAGTTGTATCAGGAATGTGATCTCTTTGACGTTCTACTCTATTTAACCCTCTTTCCCTATGCTCTGGTTCATCATATCTAGTTCTGTCTTTTCTTTCAATTTTCCTATCATCGTCTTTCCAGCGAGTACTTTTCTCCTCCAAGACCTTTTGCGGTGAGCGATTGGACTCTTGTGGACGGACAACTTGGCTAAGCAATCTATGCTTCTCACCTGAAAATATATAATTTATAATTAATTTAAAGACCAAATATCTTTTTTTTTTTTAAAGTTTAGTAAAATAGCACATTCACTTTGAAAAAAAGACACAGGTAAAAAGAGGTAAACATACATAAATAAAACATTTGCAATAATCAATTAATGATAAAAGTACAATTTTTTAAGAAGTTTGTTTGAATTTTAGCTTTTAGCTATAGAATTTCAGAAAGCTCACAAACAAATACAAGGAAATGGTACTAGCCTGGAGACTATAGATAAGCAAAACAAGATGACAGTAAACAATACATACTATTTTAACTTAAGTAATTTATATAATCTTACTTTTTTCCTCTGAACTGTTATAACCTTCACTATCAGGAGACTGATCGCGAGCTCTTTTGGGAGAGGGTCGAGGACTGGGACTGCTTTCAGCTCGGCGTCTCTTCCTTATGGACATAAGGAAAGAAAAAAAAAGTAAAAAAAATTAAAAATACTAGTACTAAACTCTAAAGATGGTTTATGTTATCTTTTACGAAAAAGAAACCTGTAAAAATAGTTTTTAAATCTGAAATCTAAATAAATAGAAAAAAAGTTATGTTAAAGCAGTAACTGTTAGCTCCATAAATGTCCTTCTGTTGGAGTTACTTTTAAAAAGCTTAAGATGTTTCTGAGAACTATGATTATTTCCATGCTACATCATTTCAATGCAGAGATGAAACATGGATTTTCCTTAAAGTGATTCCTGGACTCATGTTAACATGTAAAAATAACTACAAAAACACAACTATTCACTTGATGTTGCAGAGACTGTTGAATGAAACTGTTAACACTTTTCTACTACTTACCCATATAGATAACGTGCAGTTAATATACTTTCGGGGAATAAAAAGAATATTTAAGTTTGTCAGAAGAAAGCATTTAACTTGAACATACTGCAAATGCATTGCCTTCTTTAGGCACTACCGAAAGAGCAGTGGATACAAATTTGGCAGTGAAATGCTTGGTGATTAGTGGTACAAAACTGATTTTGGGGGCAGGTAAAAAAATCAATGCCAGAAGAGCTGAATGAGTTTTGAATGGTAGGAATACAATGTGGTAATTTTATTTTTTTTTTTGTTATTATTCTGTTCAAGGACAGTCTTGTATGAAAAGGTGATTCTTAATGAAAAATCATAACCTTAACTTGTTTGTCTGTGCAGGCAATTTCTTTAAAATGCTTAAAAAAAAAAGTATTCTGAAGTTTAGCCTTACATTTACAGTAGTTACCTGTGAAGTGCTTATATATGTAATATTTTAAAGTTTACATATCCATATAAACCTAGGATGAGAGGACTGAGTGTTTTTGGCATTTTCTTTAGAGTCGGAAGCCCAATTTCCATTTTACCCCATAAACCAAATTTCATGCAAGCCCTTGATTCTTTGGGATCTTTCACAAGAACAATAAGATACAATGGTTTTGAGTCAACAGCAGCAAGGTAGGATGTGAGTGAACATGTGTAGTTCAGACAGAAATTGCATCATGGCGGTTTCTAAATTAATCTTTCTGCTGTCATTTTACTATACAAGTCTGGGTACATGGGAAATGCCTGTCCACAGTATTGATATGATTAAATTCGTCAATTATTTTATTATTTTTTTCATTATTAGAAGGTAATGCATGTGCTATTATAACAAACTTTCAGTAATTCTTCTTCTACCAGCACAAATATCCTTTTGAATGCTCTCTAAGGTAAGAAAGTCCCTCTCTATTTAAACAACAAATTAAATTAGCAATACACTGTAAAAAAAAATAAAAAAAATCATACAGCGTCATTTTTATATAAACACACCACCACTGAAATTTAACCCTGTTTGAAATAACCTTTTATAAGAAATACTGTATATATAAGTAAGGCCAAATCTTACAGGAAAATCTATTTTTAAAAAAATCCCCTCAAGAGAATCACATTTTGTTTGTTTGCATTGAAAAGCTCTGAAAGTGTTTTTTTTTTTTTTTTGGAAAAACAAGTAGAAAATCCTTCACCAAGCGTTGGGGTGATTATAACCAGAAAAACTAAGTACATTTTATACTAATAAAAATGCGAAGGTATGTGTTTTACTATGATATTCTTGCCGATGTCCTTCAAACTCATCATTAATTAACTTAAAGGATAAGATATGAATATATTTTATTGCCAAAAACTTGCATTTGTTGTGTGAAACATTATTCAGAAAAAAATGCACCCTAGTAACTTAACAATTACAGTCAAGAGCACACCAAAACAAGTCTTTAAATACAGTAGTACACATTCTAGAAAAGAGTGCATTCCTTTATTCTGTGTTGACACTCTATATCCAATGTCTAGAATAAATGCCATTTCCAATTGCAGATAACATCTTTTGGAATTCTTGTTCTTACAACAGACATGCGCAGTCTTCTAATATGCTTTACATGTTCAGAAATTTACATCTGCCTTCTGAAATGCAGTTATTCACTAAATGATGAAATATTTAATTTAGAACCAGTTTTATTGTTTTTATTATTCTGTTTAGGATACATTGTTCTACCTCTCACAACACTCACAACTGGTCCACCCATAAGAAAAAAAATGACCTTCATGAAGGTACAATGCAGGTACATGCTCTGGGCAGAGCAACTGTACTTCTTTGTACTACTGAATGAATTCAGATATGAAATCAAATTTTAAAAGCATGACATCAAGTCTAATTCCAAAACCACTTGTGTTCTGTTTTGCCCATGTACTTCTGGTTTCATTTACTTTATTTCAATTTTTTCCGAACTAGTTAGCAATAACTTATATTTCTAAATAATATTATAAGTGCATATAACTAAATACGTTAATTAATATGTTCAGGTATTACAGAATTAATACTTTAAGTGGAGATATATGATATAAATAATAACTCTGAAATGAATAATCAAATCAAATCTTTTTATTTTGGAAATCAGTCTGTAATGAAACTGCAAAATTAACATTTAGTTTATTCATTTTCTAGAAAATTATTCAAACTCCTTCATTTTCCACATAATTTTTGTATTGTAGATTCAATTTTAAATGGATAAACTGTCCCCTAATGGCAGAGATGAAAACATAAAAAGGCAATTTATTAAAAATCAAAATCTAATAAAATCTATCATTCATATACAGCTTTACTTCAGTGTCAATACTGTATGTGGGTATGAAGAAAAAGCCACCACCACATCATTCATAAATGGAAAGAAGAAAATATTACCATCTTCACCATCGAACCTGCAGTATCCTCTAAATAATGCATATTCAATAACATATAATGAGTGGTATGTAAACTGCAGCAGTGTGGCAATGTACACTAAAGTATGGATGGTTAGTGTAGCTATTCACCTTGCAACGTTTAAAGGTATGCTGAACATCCAAATAAAATTTTTAAATGTCTATTTTAAAACTCAACATGTAGATATCACAAAAGGTTACTTGCTTAACATATTAAGACCATGTCACAATAGATTTCCAGTGATTTTCAGATGCAGGCTTCATTTATGTAATCTTAGCGATTCAGAGGTAGTTCTACACTCCCGTAACTGCCAGTCATGCAGTCTGACTTGCTTCAATTAGTCTGTGACATGTCCAGAGGTTTGACAGAGCAAGCTCCTGTGAAAGAAAACCTGTCTGTGTATGTGACAGCTGAAAACTAACGAGCACCTCCTTGGAAGAACAATGCATATAATGCAGCCATAAAGAATACGGAACAAGGATGTTTTAGACCTCAAAAACAGAAAAGAGTTTTGACTGATGTCTCATGTTTTACATACCATAACAAAAAGAAAACAAAAGTGTGGGGGGGAGGTAGAGTTTGTAGTTGAACTCTCCATTCCTGTTAAACTTTTGTACAGAACTAACTGGCTGTGTCAGGCAGCAGCACTGTACTGGCTGTCAGAAACAGCAGTGAGCATGACCGTGTTGAAAAACATCATGCTGTCTCTTCATGCCCAGGAATTTTTAGTTCTGTATAATGACACTGTCTGCTGATGAAATGAACAACTGCAGTCGCCAAGTCTGACATAACCTCCAACTAGAAATCGTATAAATGTGTCTTCAGCTTTAGTTTAGTTGAGAGTGTGAATGGGGAAATGGGCACACAATACTATTGGTGCATACTGTTTATTCAGAGCGCATTGCATGACCCCTAAATGGTATTTTGACCTTGAAAAAGAAGGTGTTTGTTGTACAACATAAGAAATACGGGGATGTTTATAGAACAATTTAATTAAATAGTTAAATACATGAAAATATACATGCAGTGCATTGAAAAAGCATTCAGCCCCAAAAACATTTCTACATTTTATTCTCTCTTAGTTTAATATAGTGTAAGTTTCTAAAAATTTTCTAGCTGACCTACACTATACATCATGTCAAAATTAACAAATTGAAAACCTTTCATTAATTAATTAATTAGTCAAGAAATACACATAATTGCGAGATTTAAAAAGTATTCCTTTCCTTTGTAAATATAACTAGGTTGCAATGATTAGTCGACTACAAAAAATCGTTGACGCAGATTTTTTTATTCTCAACGCGTCATAAACAGAACCTTCAATAGAGGCTCCAGTAACAAAGAACCACATTGTTTTTTGTAACTGCAATAATAATACATTTTATTTATACAAGGCACCTTTCTGAGAACTCAAGGACAACGAACAAACAATAAATAAATAAATAAAAGACACAATTATAAACAACTTAAAACATCAGAAAATCTAAGAATTAAAACCAAACAAAACCACTATAATCAGAAGGAAAAAGAAAAATCCATTTTAAACAGATGTGTTTTAAGTTTACATTTGAAGGATGAATATGATTTGATATTTCGGAGCTCCGCAGGTAATGAATTCCAGAGCTTGGGAGCAGAACGGCTGAAAGCTCTGCTCCCCATGGTGGTTAGACGGGCGGGAGGGACAGTCAGATGGGTGGAGGAAGAGGATCTAAGGTTACGGGATGGAATGGCAACATGAAGAAGGTCAGACAGATATGGAGGGGCGAGGTTATGGATGGCCTTAAATGTTAATAGCAGAATCTTAAAATCAATACGAAACTTGATCGGGAGCCAATGAAGCTGCTGCAAGACCGGAGTAATATGGTGAATAGATGGGGTTCGAGTGATGATATGTGCTGCAGAATTCTGGACTAACTGAAGCTTATAAAGAGATTTATTAGGGAGACCAAAGAGGAGTGAATTGCAGTAGTCCAGCCGAGAAGTGAAAAGACTATGAACAAGAATGGCAGTGGTATGAGGAGTGATGGAGGGACGAATGCGATTAATATTACGTAGGTGGAAGTAAGGTGACCGGGTGATGTTATTAATGTGACATTGGAAAGATAGAGTACTGTTGAGGATGACACCCAGACTCTTGACCTGAGATGATGGAGAAACAACAGAGTTATCAATAATAAGGAAAGATTATTGATTTTGGATGATGATGATTTTGAACCAATGAGAATAGCCTCAGTTTTGTCACTGATTAATTTAAGAAAATTCGAAGAAAACCAGGATTTAATTTCAGAAATGCAGTCAATAAGCGAGGGTGGTGGAAAAGAGGAGATGGGTTTACCAGCAAGGTAGAGCTAGGTGTCATCAGCATAACAGTGAAAATTAATGTTATTTTTGTGAAAAATATTGCCAAGGGGAAGAAGGTAAATAATAAAAAGAAGAGGCCCCAGGGCTCTCCAGAAGTAAGAGCGGTGGGTTAGGATGTGAAGGTTTTAAGCTGTATGAACTGAGTGCGGCCTGAGAGGTTGGATCTAAACCAATCAATGCACTACATGAACGTCTGGGGGCAGTATCGTTTGTTATTGTTTGTCAAGACTGCACACAGTCCTACCGACGAAAGAAGAATGTCTGAGGAGAAGAAGAATGTAGAGGAAAATAAACGTGGTTGCAATGGTGAGTCGGATAGAGGAGGGGGAAGGAAATGGAAAAAAATCGAGACAGAAACTTTCTAAAGTGTGGGAGCACTTCACTGAAAAAGAAAAAAAAGTTGAATGCAGATTATGCAAAGTGGAGCTTTCTTTTCATGGCAACAGCACCGTGATGCATGAGCATCTGAAACGCAAGCATCCTGGAGCTGTGATGCTGCCGTCTCTTGAGAATTTATGCTGCCGCTGTTAGTTGGTTAGTTAGGGTCAGATCAGGAGGGGAGGGAGAGCGTGAATGAGACTGAGAAAATAAAAGTTAACAAAGTTAACTTTTACAAGTAACAAATTTACACCCGATCTGCTCGTTTTCAAATAATATTGCATTAGTGCGATGATATTTTCTGATTGGTACTATTCAGGTCATACAATGATTTCTTCAAAATGTCACATATATTTATTTGTCTCTTTCTTTTTTTTTCCCTGGTGCTGCGCGCTGACACCAGAAGGCGTGAGCTTATTCAGTGCTAGCAGGAGCACGCAGGTGGCTGGTTGCTTGTACTATAACAAGCATGACCTGGCGGCAATCAAAGCACATGTACTGTGCAAGGCATGTACAGGGTCCACTGAGAAAAGAAGAGCGTTCATGGCTCACCTTGCAGAGGAGCATTCTTTCCCCTGCATGTCCTGTACATACTGGGCAAGGTTTTTGGGGGGGAACCCGGTCATTGATTACAACTGCAAGAAGGTAGACGAATGAATATGAATAATGTTGCATCCGTGCCACAATGTTTTCCGAAATGTACTATAAGGTCATAAAATGAATAATTCCAAATATCATATATACCTATGTCTCTGTTTTTTTGTCAGTGTGGCTGCTTTGACATCACGGGCCATAAGGTGCATGCTAATTCAGCATAAGCAGAAACACGCAATAAAATTGAATAAAAAAAAATCAAGTGACAATGAGATACGAATAAGGCAGATTCGCCAGCGTTTGTGTGTCAGCTTTTAACCATCCAAATCAGAGAATTTCCAGTTCGATTGTCTCAAAACACCACTCACATCTACAGTTATTCCCAGTTTCAGATAAAAAGTAACAGCGTCAGATCCCTGGGGGGGGGCGGTAGTATGTATCATGACTGAGAGAATAAAAGTGGGGGAAAAAAAAAAAGGTAACTTTTACAAGTACTATACATTTACAGTGGCTGTTACAGACGCAAATCAAATGTATGCATTTATTGTATAATATTAACAATAAGAGCAACTCACTACTCAAAACGGTAAATATACGAGGCAGTCAGGATCGAACCGGGGGACTTGATTATAAGTCAGCAATTCCTACCGCTGCGCCACGGAAGTTATTGTATCATCTTTGAACCTTTTGTGAAAGTGTTTATTTGATCTTTGCACTTCAGGCTTTACACATTATATAGTTTATGTCCTGCGGTGGGTTGGCACCCTGCCCGGGATTGGTTCCTGCCTTGTGCCCTGTGTTGGCTGGGATTGGCTCCAGCAGACCCCCGTGACCCTGTGTTCGGATTCAGCGGGTTGGAAAATGGATGGATGGATAGTTTATGTCTACATTTTGTCATTTATTACTAAAATATGAAAAACATTTCTGATTTAACGATGTATTTTTTGGTTAAGATAAATGCACTCTTTTTGTTTAAAGACTATGTGCACTTTAGTTTGTATTGTTTAATGTATTTCTTTTTTATTGTGATGGTCACACTAATATAAAAACATCTGATTAAATCTAAAAGAAAATCTAAAAGAATCTTTTGGCTTGAACACTTAGTATGTGTGGCATAATTCTCAGACTGTACAAGCCAGGTAACACCATGCCCACTGTAAAACATTCTGGTGGCAGCGTCATGTTATAGGAATGTTCTTCCACCTGCAGGGACAGGCAATCTACAAGGAATTTTCTGTATTGTCAAGCATTAAACTTTCCATCAGATTCCTGAGGAAACCTGCTCCCCTCTGCCAAAAAGCTTAAACTGGAAAGGAAATGTCTATCAAAAGGACAACAACCCAAAGAACACTTCTAGAACAACAATGGAGTGGCTTAAAATAAAGATAATGTGACTTTAACCCCATCAAATATAAGAAGTAAAACGTAAAAATTGCTAGCCATCACCACTCCCCAACTAATATGGCAGAAGCTTGAGTAGGAATGGGAAATCTTGCTCCATCATGTTGTGCAAGATTAATAAAGATTACTTACTGAAACAACTGAAAGAGGTGGGTCAATGAAGTACTAAATATGCGGGATGAATACTTAGAAAATGGTTACGTTCTAGTTTTTGGAATTTCATTTTTTAAAGTATGATAACTGTACAACAAGAGTGTTTGATTTACAAATAAAAATTCAAAATCAAACTAATCAAAATCTCAGGTGGTTATAATTATTTACAGGGAGGGAAAAAAAGGTTGAGGGATAAAAACTAGCACTGTTCACAAATGTAAACACCTAAAACTCCTGACAACAAATGTGTTTCACTATTTAAACACGTCAGAAATATTACAATGCTATTAACACTGCAGGAACAATAATCAACCCAAACCACAACACCAACACAAACGTATCAAGAATTACACAGCTCACCTTAGTTTCCTTTCTTCATGAACATCTCTTGCAGTACGTTCTTCCCGTTGATCATCTCTTTTGTCTCTACGATCTTCTCTTCCCTTCTCCCTCTCTTCCCATTCTCTTAGTTCTCTCTGTCTTTCTCTTTCTCGTTGTTCCCTTTCTCTCTCCCTCTCTCGATTCCTTTCACGTTCTCTATCTTCTCTTTCTCGCTCTCTTTCCCTCTCTCTCTCTTTTTCTCTTTCACGTTCTCGCTCTCGTTCCCTCTCCCGCTCTCTTTCCCGCTCCCTTGCACGTTCTCGCTCCATTTCCCTTTCTTTTTCTCTTTCTCTCTCTTTCTCCCTCTCTCGCTCCTTCTCTCTCTCCCGCTCTCTTTCACGCTCTCGGTCTCTTGCTCTTTCATCCCGTCTATCATCTCTTCTTTCATCTCTTCTCTCTTCCCTCTCTGCTTCATCATTACGCCCCTGATGTCTTGCTGGTGATGCTGGTCTCTGATCTACAATAAAATAAACCAAAAAATGTCTGTGATTCAATTCTTTAACAAGTCTGTAAGTATACTGAGTAGTTTTATAGTTAGTAATAAATATTTCCATTTTAAATCATAAATTTGGTATTTTATTTAAATTACTGTATAATACACTTAGATTCTGTTATATTCAATACAAATAAATCAGTGTTACTCTTATTATAGATCCAGTATACAATGAAGATTAAATCTCACTGTACAAAACCTTACAGTATTACAGCAGTTTTAAAATGTTTTAAATAGTACACCAAACATCTAACTATATTACAATTTTTTTAATGAAAATTAAACTGGGACTTAATATTAATGCATGAATGGCTAAATGATAAATTTTACTCAAATCACACATTTTTGTTTGGATGTTTTAATCAAAGTTCTTGAAAATTATATGAGAAAAATAATACTATTTAGTAATGTTGGTTTCTAATAAGTTTGGTTTTGGTTACTGCTAAAGGTCCATGCAGGACTTTTTTTTTCCTTTCACAATGTTTTTTTGCTTTTATTGTTTTTTTCAAGCACATAAGAGCAAAAGGAGTGTTTGAGAGAAGCTGAAAAGGCAATTGTTGTTTTCAAACTTTGCAGTACTTGCGGGGCATGGTGCACTGTGGATGGACATTTCTAGCCCAAAGTAAAATAAGTAATACATTAAAATGTATTGCTTTTCAAAAATATAATAAGAGAGTTGGAATTGTATATAACTGAGCATAATTAGAAAATCATATCAATAACAGAAACTAGGCTAAAAAGAGATGTGGATGAGCATAGTACAGATGATCACACATTTATAAGGAAGTGGAGGCAAAAAACAAAAAAATAAAATGGAGGAAAAATGGGTAGTTGCCATGTACAGTATGTAGAACAGAATTTAAATGTAATTTGTCAATTAGATGAATAGCCACATTTTAAAGTATGTTACAGCATTAGTCCCCTTAACTCCCCCAGCACAGACTAAGAATGTTAAATTTCCAAGAAATTTGGTAAAAACAGTGAACATAAAGAATCAAAAATGTGTGAACATTAACTTTAAATAATGAACTTAATGTATTTTTACAGTGTTTTGCATATTTCTCTGAAAACTTGAAGGCTTGCTATTTATTTCATGTTTTATGATGATGTTATTGGTAGATGTTTAAATGTTGAGAAGGTTAGGTTTTAAAATTTGTTACACAATACTTTATTCTTTTAGGCCATTCTTTCTCTCTCTCACTCACTCAAAAACACAAAGAGATGGCTTTGGATTCACTTGTGGATTTTGCTGCTTTATTTTTAAGTCATTTAGCCTCCTTTCAAATCATTAAAAACTGAATAAAATAAAAAGGAATCTGAATTGTAGTTTAGGGGTTAGCTTCATTAAAACTATAAAGGGTATGCAATCAGTTTTCT
Source organism: Erpetoichthys calabaricus (assembly GCF_900747795.2). Taxonomy (NCBI): domain Eukaryota; kingdom Metazoa; phylum Chordata; class Cladistia; order Polypteriformes; family Polypteridae; genus Erpetoichthys; species Erpetoichthys calabaricus. Next base: position 111,827,596 of record NC_041397.2, read on the forward strand.
GTACTGAAAGAATATTCTTTATGAAGGTGATTTTATAGAAACCAATTATCTGATCACATAGATATGCAAATATAATGATAACACGAAACAAAAGTATAAAAATAATGTAAGTCAAAAATATTTTGGCACCTGTTCAAGCATATTTTAGAATTATATATTTGAAATGATATGTTCAGTACTTTCTAGAATGGTCAGAAATTTTTAATTTCAACTGTAATTATTCTTTTTGTTTATAAATATAAAACTGATAGATAATACAGTTCATATTTCTTACTTATATATTTCTAAATAAGGTGGATTAAAAAAATCATGCTATTCAATCATTTATTGATGGAAAAAATAGCATGAATTCAACAAAAATGACAAATTATGGAAGGCCGTTATAGTGAATAAAATAATCACTACTGTAACACCTTATTTTGAAAAGTAATGAAACAGAGGTTTAAAAAAATTATTACTGCATCAACTTATTTTAAAACATTGTAACAATAATGAGTACAACTGAGTCGTTAATCAACTACAGGGTAATGGAGCAAAGGAGGTGGTGGTTGAAACTGTAGAGGGGAAAATAATACTACAAAAAAAAAAAAACACACACAAAACATCCCATTTCCACTTTAGTGTAAATAAATGTAAATTATGACAAATTATGGCGTCGCACAAGGCAATTCTTTTACGTAAACACAAAAGCATTCCCAGACCTGACCTTTGCCGTTTTTCTTTTTGACATATTCTGATGCGGTACTGTAGTACAGTATTACTACTGTGAGCCATTTTTATGTGTAGTTTTTACTCAGTTTTTATCATGAATTATTGTGCCTTCTGGAGCAAATTGTCTACTTGCAACACATGAGTACTGTACTGAATTCTTAGTACTGATACTGTAAAAAATGTTGCTGCTACATTTTCTGAACTTGGGTACCAAATTAGCACTGAAATATTGATTCTTGTGACATCCCTACTAAATACTGCTTTCTGCTAATGATGCTGCCAGTACATATAAATGTAAATGTAAGCGGTATACATGTATTGTTTTACTATTTGAAACTCATCATATTTAAATTCTGTTAAAAAACACACACACATTATAAACTAATATCACTGGATCAAAGAAAATTAAAATAACTTTAAGAACTAATGACTGTAATTTAAAAAAAAAAAAAACATTTCAAAGATTACCCTTTTCCAGCATTAAGAAAAGGTCAAATCAAAATAAAAACTTTCTTACCTCTGTCTCTGTTTTCTCTCCTGTCTCGTTCTGCATGCCCACCTCTTCTATCAAAAGAAGAGTCCCTGGTTTGTTCTCTCCTATCACCTTCATATCGATCTCTCTCTGTGTGGCTGCTACGAGAATCCCAATTCTCATGATAGCTTGTATTATTGCTATGGCTCTCAAACTGACTCCCTCTGGCTGCACGACTTCCTGAAAATATATGGGAAACAATAATATTAAATCTCAAAAATTCAACCTTAGGTTAAATACTCTCATAGACATAGTTTCAAGGCATGAAAGCAATGCAAATATTCTCAAATGGATCAGTAGTTTACCTTTTTAAATTACAGAGGGGGGACTATATGGTTGCTAATTTCAACAGTGAAATATTTTCACGAACAGAATGTCATCACCAAGATGCACTCAATGAAAATTCAGACAACCTTCTATAGTCGCATATACAGCATTTGCTACACTTAACATTAATTAAAATCTTATATATTAATGGATCATTTTATTACCAACATCTAAAAGCATTTTCTGCTGTATAATATATCCACGATTTTCCAACAGAATTTTATATTTTGTGATTTTTTTTTTTAATTAAACCATGGAAATGAACACAAATATTAAAAGGCAAGGAAAAAATCTATATACCCTATACAGGGCCCTGTATCTCCTTCACTCCCTGATCCCCAAGGCCCCAAAAAAGCCTAGGAGTGGAGTCAAAATTAGCAAAATACATAGATGATGGGGAAAAAATAATCAGACAAAAACAGCATCAAGCACACCACCAAATTAACCCAAGTGTGCTGTAACTGAGGTGTCAAGGTACACAAAAATAATAAAAAGCTTTCATTGTTGAAACTACGGTAGACCTTTTGAAAGAAGAAACTGGAGATTTCAATTGAGAGGCAAAAAATCATTTAGCTGCTATAGTGTCAAGATTGACGAGTTCACATTGATGAGCTGCGAGAGAAAGCTTTGAAATGTCCAACAGAATCAGAGTTTGAGGATTACGACTGATATTTTTACAGGCATAAATGAAGAGAGAAACAGGCTCATCTATAACCTGAAAGAAAAGACAGGAGGCAGTACCAGGACATATGGAAGAAGATGTAGGGTTTATGTGGAGTAGGAAACAGTCTATGAAATTAATTTGAGTTGAGTGAACTGGTAGTTAGGTTTTTTGAAACAAAATCTGACATTCTTAGAAGTATTTTGCTAAGAGAGGAGAATCCAGTGGATCAAGTTCAGAGGAATGCTATGAGATTAATGGATGCGGTTTGTAGGCTGATTTACAGAATAAAGAATAGAAAGTGGAAACAGAGTTCTTTAAGGAAGATAAGGAGAAAAACAGTGAAGGCTGACTCCTTGGTTCTGTCAAAGAGGAAGCTTGCACCCCTTTGGGCCAACTGAGGGGGCAGGATTGCACAAGTTTGGATCATGTCCTTTTCTAGTAGGAGATAAGACTTTTTCAGGAAGTCACAGATAAAGTATTTAGAAGTTTTCCAGATGACACCAGCATTATCCGCAGAGAATGATCTAATGCTTAAAAACATCTACACCTTTCACTAAAGGGACATATTAAATTTCCACCAATGTACTCAGGAGATTATAGAAGGTACATGCAGCTGTAATGAACAGAGCTCGTAGTCAGGCAGGACAGAGTAGAACAAAGATGAACTGAAAACTATGGGCAAGACAACATGATATAAAGATAACCAATATGACTGTGTTTTAAAGTATGAAGAAAAGTGCAAGAACTCACCACCAGAAAGGGTTTGGCAACCAGACAGAGTCCAAAAAGCTCAGACCTGATACTAGTTTGCATAAAGAAAGACAGAGAAAAGCAAGTGCCCATTGTTTAATGAGACCGTTCTTGAATGAGGCCGGCCCATTACGGCATTAGCATCCATACCAAGTATTACTTCACAATCTGAGTGTTCAAGCATGGAATGGGTTGGAGATGTAAAAAAAAAAAAAAGGAAGGGCGGAATGGGGTATGCCCATACACGGAGATGAGCAATAATCTTCTTTGGCCAATCTAAACCAGTAGTACACAAAACCAATCTTCTTTATCACCATTCCATTTGCAGATCTAACATCTGGATACAGTACCCCACAACAATTAGAACACTCCCCATTTTTGCAGGAACACAGAAGGAAACTGACTCAATAGTAATAATTATTATTACTGCTAATGCAAATCAGGAGAAAGTAAATGAGACTCCTGTATTAAAAACACATCAACTTGCAACAATGAACAAGATCAAGCATACGTTGCTGCTGGTGAAAAAAACAGCAGAGGAAGGTAAATGACAAATGATACCTGTAAAAAAAAAAGCAAGGCTAGAAACACTGAGAGGCACCCGACTCCCACAGACACACATAAATGTGAACAATCCACAAAATTGCAATGAATTTAAGAAGCACAAAGCTCATATCTACATCCAATATTGAATACTGTAAACAAAAAATTTCAGTCAACAGAAACGAGTGGGAACTGAAAGAAATGAGATTAAAGAATATTGAATGACTTCAAAATAAGTAGTATAGAAACATTGTTAAGTCCAAAAATTTCAGTCAACAGAAACGAGTGGGAACTGAAAGAAATGAGATTAAAGAATATTGAATGACTTCAAAATAAGTAGTATAGAAACATTGTTAAGTCCACGTCAAACAGCAGAACACAGTGACTTTTGAAATGTATCATCTTCCTCTCTGTTTGTCCTGTTTTATCACATTAAAATCACAAATCAAAATGGATTTTCACTTATGTATTCATCACCTTTTCTTTGAAAACTCTAAATAAGATCTGATCCAACCAGTTAACTTCAGAAGTAGGGGCCACCTGTGTGAAATCAAAGTGTCATATGATCTGTCACAAGTTGTCTATATAAACAGACCTGTTCTGAAAGGCTCCTAACTCTGCAACACCACTAAGCAATCAACATGAAGACCAAGGGGCACTCCAAACAGGTAGGAGACAAAAGTGTGGAGAAGTATAGATCAGGACTGGTTTACAAAATAATAATTGAACCTTTGAATATCCCATGGAGTACCATTAAATCCATCATAATAAAATGGAAAGAATATGGTGCCACTACAAACCTGACATGAGAAGTCCACCCATCAAAACTCACAGAACGGGAAAAGAAGGGAGTTAATCAGAGACACAACAATGAAATCCAAGGATACCACTAAAGGAACTGGAAAGATCTACAGCAGAGATGGGATTAGAGATGGGAGTATCTCTGGGAGAAAAAAAATACGAAAACACATTTGGAGTTTGCCCAACAGCATGTGGCGGACTCCCCAAAGTTTCTCTGGTCAGATGAGATTAAAAGAAAATTTTTTCGCCATCAGGGAAAATGCCATGTGGTGCAAACCCAACACTTCCCATTACTCAGAGAATACCATTCTCACAGTGAAGCATGACGGCAGCAGCATCATGGTGAGGGGATGTTTTCTCATCGACAGGGACAGAGGAGCTGGTCAAGACTGAAGGAAAGATGGATGGCACTAAATACAGGGCAATTCTTGAGGAAAACCTGTATATGTTGCCAGAGATCTGAGACTGGGACGAGGTTTCCCCTTCCAGCAGGACAATGACCCAAAACATACTGCTAAAGCTACACTATAGTGGTTTAAAGGGAAATGTCTTGGAGTAGCCCATTCAAAGCCCGACTTGAAAATTGCTGTACACCAATGCAACCCATGTATCTTGAAGGAGCTAGAGCAGTATTTACATGAGGAATAGGCAAAAATCCAAGTGGCTAAATTTTCTAAGCTAACAGAGACATTCCTCAAGAAACTTGCACCTGTAATTATAGCAAAAAGTGGCTCTACAAAGTACTGACTTTGGGTGGTGAATACCTATGCACAGTCATAATTTGTTTTTTGGTCTTAATTACTCTTTGTGTCATGATAAAAAAAGTGGTAGGCATGCAGTGTAAATCAAATGGTGCTAACCCCACAAAAATCCACTTTAATTCCAGGCTGTAAAGCAATTAAACAGGACAAACACAGAAAAGGGGCGAATACTTTTACAAGGCACTGTACATCAAAAGCAACAAAGTCCTCTGAGGTTTGTCTCTTTTAACACAGAAAAAGGAAGCTGACAGAATCAAATAAGGTTACTTATGTACATTATGCAATTTGTGTTAGGACCCATCTACTGTATATATGAAAGGACTGAACTGTGCTACTTCTGTCTAGGAGCTTTAGCTCATGTAAATAATACAAATTCTGATTTCTTTGTTTTAATACAAAGAACCAGACAGTGGTGTTCTTTTATCACAGATTTAATTAGCCATTACCATCTAACCTCACCTCTCTTAGAATAAAAGCATATTATTTTCTGTCAATCGTCCATGATATTAAATTACAACTTATAATTTTTCTTTAACTGTCTCACAACAGTTTAAATACTTCAGAATCATGAGTACTCAATGATTGAAAGTGCACTCCACAGGGGTGCGGAAATCCAATGCCCAACTCGTCCGACACGGGTAAATTGACCATCAGACAAGCATGTTTTTCTGGTTTCAGTTGTCCGCAGACAAGTGCAATTTTCTGGAGAAAAAAGAATTATATGTGCTGTGCAGGGCACATTTTTACCACTACATTCAAATTTTAAACATTTGGGTACGTACTTTGTGCGGAAACAGTCTACTTAGGCATGTTCTTCATGTCTCAAATTGGTCTTCAGTATTAGTTTACAAAATGAAAGGGTAAGCACTCTCACGGTCTTACATAAGTATTTTACCCTACTATCTACATGCTTGGAGATGCGGTCATTTTTTTTCATGCCGACATTACGATGTAATCTGATGATTTTTCATTATAATTGTTAACTTTTATATATCTCTATATATATAAAATTCTTTTCGCGTTTGAAACGGAAATTACGTATGACCACAGAGGAACAAGAAAAACATTCTTAATAAACCCGATTCTTGCAGAGAGAGCGAATGTTGTCATAGCTCTGGCTGTAGCATCATGGGGAATCGCTTCTACATAATTAGATGGAGGCCGTACAGCACATTCGGCATTGAAATTACCATTAAACCTCGCTCACGACAAAAAACCAATTTGCAACATATGCAAGGGCTCTGGAAAGGCAAAAGTCTTGCAACATTCAAAGATAATAGTTTGGGATGAGTGCACCATGGCACATAAAAGAGCTTATGAAGCCTTGAACCGAACAATGCAAGATCTCAGAGATCCTACCAAAATAATGGGAGGTACTGTCGTTTTACTCGCAGGAGATTTTCGTCAAACATTATCAGTTATTCCACGAGGGACACCAGCGGATGAACTCAACGCGTGTTTAAAATCCATGATTCTCCCACGGTCAGTTATATGTTGCGTGTTCTCGGGTAGGTACACCAAGAAATTTATACATTTATGCACGTAATGGGCAAAAAAAAAATGTAGTATACCCGAAAGCACTGCAGTAGTACTCAATGTATCTTTATTTCTTAAATGTTAATGTTTTACTGTTTAATAATTTATATGCTTCTTATATGTTGTTCAAATTATTTTATCAAAATACCAGTAACGGCGCACTGCATGATAACGTGCAGTGAATACACTTGACTTGAGCATTCATAGTTTTCATCCTCTTTCTCTGTACGTTTAGCATTTGTTTGCTCAGAGGTTGATGCGCTTGCTGCTTCCTGAGCAGCTCTTCTTTACTCCACCCTAGCGGCCTGCTGCTTCTCTTTCGTCGGCATCTTTTCGCGTTAAAACTGATTAAGTTAGTTTTTGTGTTGCAATTACTTAGTATGTTTTCTTTAACCTTTAACTTTATCTGGCACTTAAGTCTGCAATCTGCCTCAAGAATGATTAGCGAAGGTGGTAGGGAATGAGAACGGCGCCCGTACGCATTCGCGCACGGCCTCCCTGCTGCGTGCTACAGAGAGTTGATTCTACAATAAAATAAAATAAAGATAAAAAGAGTAATAAAATCATCACCCCGTAAGTGGATAGTAGACGTCACGTAGTATATGTGTACCAAATTTCAAGTCAATAGGTTTGCGAGCTACAGGTGATTTAAAATCCTGGACAGACAAATGAACAGCCATGGTAGCGTATTACAGAAGAAGATTTTGCTGTTTAATAATTTATATTTATATGCAATGTGCTTCTTATATATTACTTCATATTCTCATATGATAATGATGTTAATAATGTTGTTTATATTGATTTCTATGTTATTGTAAGTGCTCTTTATTTGTTGAAAAATAAAACTGGCAATTAACAAAACTTATTTTATAAATACTACATTATATTTTTTTTCCCTTGCACTCTGAATGAAGCCACTGGGTAATCAGCTAGTTATTGATAAAATTCATTGTTTCGACATAAAAATACGGTCATTTTACTTACAATGCAAATGTTTTCACCACATAAAGCTTGTTAGGCAATTAATCTTTCCTGAAATTTGCGATTTCGCGTAGGTTGTGATATATCGAGGAGTTAAGAAATTTATTGCGTGACAACATCAATTTTGATGAGCTGTCTATAGATCATTTTTGATTAGAGAATTTTTCATATAAACAAGTTGGTTTCGCGCTGTCAGTTTATTAACAATAAAGAAGAAAACATTCTAACTGTTTCCAAATGTTATGAAATTTCTATAAAAATCTTCACTTCGACACGATTTATTTTTTCCCCAACAACATCGGTAATATTTACTTCTTTGGAAATGTACCATCTTGCGGAATTTCGAATACGTCATTAGGTGGTAAGCACGTTTTTCTCACTATATGCGTGTTGCTGAAGTAGCATTGCGGATGAGAAATGGATTGTTTCTCGATTAAAACAGGCACAACAGGCCCTGAAAAACCGGACAATGAGGGCAAGAAAAGAAAAACAAAAGCTGAAAGGGATCATGAGTATGATAAAAAACGAAAATGGTCTTTTCAATCGCAATGGCTCAAAGAGTTTCGTGGGTAAATGCAGACGACACGGACTTCGTTTTTTGCCAAATTTGCCGCCACTATCCACTTATTGCCGACAAAACATCCACATTATTTACTGGCAAGAAAGTCGACAGAAAAGACACACTACTGTCGCATCAGCTGTCTGCGAAACACATTGCCTATACTGTACGTCAAAGCATGAGTCTAAAAGAAAGAAAAAAGTTGGTTCAATTGAAAAAGCGTTTTCTAAAGTTGAACGCTCAGATGTTGAGCATTATGCTAGGCTGTTCAATACTGCTTACACTGTTGCTAAGCACAACAGGCCATTTACTGACTTTCAATTTCTGTGTTCTGTGCAGGAAAAGAATGGTGTAAATTTAGGGAGTGACCATCGAGGCAGGGACGCCTGTGTTGAGTTTGTGAAGTCAATATCATCTGTTTTGTTGAATGATGTCTCAAGCCACATGAAACATGTCAGATTCTTTCCAGTCATGAGTGACTCAAGCACCGACTCATCAGTAATAGACCAAGAAGGTATACTACTGAGGTACGCTCATCCAGAAACATTTGATCCCTACACAGCCATGGCTAGCACCGAGAATTTAGAAAATGCCAGAGCAGATGGTGTTGTTGCTGCCATAAAAAATGGTTTGTCAAAATGTGGCATTGATATTGAAAACATTGGAGACAATGACCCAAAGCTTGTGTGCATTAATCTTGATGGTGCAGCAGTTAATCTTGGAGCTAAAAACAGTGTTTCCAGAAAGCTCAGTGATTGTGTAAGTAACAAAGTTCTTGTTACACACTGTGTGGCACATAAACTGGAGTTAGGTGTACTTGATGCTGTAAAAGACGTAGGTTATCTGAAAAAGTTTGAAGACACCATTAAGCGCATCTGCAAGTTTTATTCTTTTTCACCAAAGGGACGAAGTGAGCTGCAAAATCTTGTGTCAACTTTGAATGAAACCTTGCTTATGCATTCAGAAATAAAAGCCATCAGATGGGTATCATCAAAGTCCAGAGCACTGAAAGCTGTTAGCCAGGATTTACATGTAACCGTTACCCACATGGAACAGATACTTTCCATATCAAACAAGGCAGATGAACTGGGGCATCCTACATGACCTCAAGCAAGTAAAAATTATTAGGTATCTATATCTGATGATGGATGTACTTTCTGCTATTACAGCCACCTCAAACCTTTTCCAGAGCAAAGACTTGCTGATATTTGAAGTTATGGAGGCCAGTGACACCATGTACACCAGATTGCATGCCATGACAAAGGAGCCAGGAGAAAACCTTGCAAAGCTTTATAACCTGTTTGACAAGGAGTCTAGTACATTTGATGGATACTTAAAGCTGTCTGGTGGTTTCAGAGATTTTTGTGAAGACAGAGATGTTTATGATCTCCTGGAAAGCATGGTTCAGTATATACTTACCAGATTCTCTGACCTTGATAAGCCTCCTGTGTCAGATATGAGGGTGTCTGATTTCAGAATCTGGCCACACACTGTCTGAACTGAGCACTTATGGAAACTATGAAATCAAGAACTTGTGTCAGCAGTATAGTGATTTGTTGACTGATGAGGAAGTTAAACATGCACCATCTGAATGGCAAGCACTAAAAGTGCAGATATCAATGCAACGGCAGTACCATCCACTTGCTGTCTATACCTCAGTTCTGCAGAGGAAGGAAGAGTCTCTGAAGAATGTTAGTGTGCTGATCTCACTGTTTCTTACAGTTTCTCCTTCCACAGCTTCTTGCGAGATATTATTCTCCAATATGAATTTAGTAAAGAGTTCTCTAAGAACCCGCCTGACTCAGGAAAACCTTCAAAACCAGATGCACATTGTTGTTAATGGCAAAGCCTTTAGAAGAGTTTGACCCACTACCAGCTGTGGAATTCTGGCTGTCATCTGGCAACAGGCACCTCACTCATAAAAAACCTGAAAAGTCATCAGCATCCACTTCTGCAGGACCATCAGTCCAGGAACCATGCAGTTCAGCTCAGGCAGAAATGAACAGCATTCAGCCCATGCTGTCTGAGATGGTAAAGATTCTTGGGGGAGAAGATGTTGCAAGACAAAAGCTGAAGAACATGGCAGAAAATGAATCAGGACAGTGTTCTGTTATGTAACTGTAATATGTGAAACAGAACTAGTGTAGCTATAATGAAGGCATTGTTTATTAGTGAGTTAAAATGATAAGGGTATCTTTTATATAATGTTCTTGAGCAAGGTGGCAAAATACTACTCCCTGAAAGAACTTTTTTCAGTTTTGAAATGGAAGGCAGTTTTGGTATCAATAAAA
>NC_041397.2:111845551-111864199 GCF_900747795.2 Erpetoichthys calabaricus
GATACACCACAGTTAGGTTATTTTTTAACAAGGGGGCAATTACTTTTTCACACAGGTCCATGTAGGTTTGGATTTTTTTTCTCCCTAAATAATAAAAACCATCATTTAAAAACTGCATTTTGTGTTTACTTGTGTTATATTTGACTAATGGTTAAATGTGTTTGATGATCAGAAACATTTTGTGTGACAAACATGCAAAAGAATAAGAAATCAGGAAGGGGGCAAATAGTTTTTCACACCACTGTATATATATATATATATATATATATATATATATATATATATATATATATAGACATACATATATACATACATACATTCACACATATATATACTGTATATATATATATATATATATATATATATATATATATATATATATATATATATATATATATATATATATATATATACACATACTGTATATATACATATCTACTTATTGGCTCCTGTATTTAGGATATGGCAGGTTGGATAATGGACGGATGGACATTTGTATGCATAGCCCCATTTGCCCGTTTTCGTTTTTTTTCTTTCTTCAGTAATATTTCAGTAAACCCGGAGCTTGTCAGTTCAAATCGTGGTACTGACACCACTGTGTGACCCTGAGGAAGTTACTTCACCTGCCTGTGCTGCAAAAAACAAAAGTAATGTAACAAATTGTACCTCAGATGTTGTAAGTTGGTGGAATAAAGGCATAAGTAAAATAGATAAATATGTATTATACACATAGGAACTATTCATTTATTTTCAGTTAAGTCATCTGCAGCAAACTTTTATAAATGAGGGTTTCTCCTTTTTAGAAGTTTCTTCTTCATTGACGTTTTCTCTTGGAGAGCTTTTTTCATTTCATTGAAAATGAAAGCAGCAGCTGGCAAAATATGTAGCTTTCTTATTAATTTTTCAACATTGTGTAAAATAAATGTATAAAGTAACATAAAAGGTTTAAATACTGGTTATCCTTTTACACTAAAATATTACTAAAGAGATACAAAAAAAGTAAAATGGATATGTCCTTTTTCTTTAAGGAGATTAAATATTACTGAAGAAAGAAAAAAAAAATTAAACAGCCAAATGGGGCTATGCATATGAACTTAAAAGGTTTAAATAAAACAGAAATATATATTTTATTTTTACATGCTTAACTTGTGGAGGGTGTATCCTGTAGCAAAGCCCTAACTTTTTTCGTGAAAGCCCGTTTCAGTCAATAAGTCTTATGTGTGTGTTTATGTATGTGTGTATATATATGTATATGTATATAAATGTTTATGTGTGTGTGTATATTATATATATAACATATATATATAACATATATATATATATATATATATATAACATATATATATATATATATATATATATATATATATATATATATAAATAAAAGACAGCAACACTTATAACAATGACAACACAATTACATTGATAATCATGTTACGTTATTTTTAAAATGTTTCCTTTTTTTTCATAACCTCTTTAACACACTACTTCTCCGCTGCGAAGCACGGGTATTTTGCTAGTATATATATATATATATATATATATATATATATATATATATATATATACACACATACATATACACACATACATGCAGTTTCAATAACATAGAAATCAATATAAACATTAACATCATCATCATATGAGAATATGAAGTAATATATAAGAAGCACATTTCATATAAATATAAATTATTAAACAGTAAAATCTTCTTCTGTAATTTGCTACCGTGGCAATTTGTGTGTCTGTCCAGGATTTTAAATCACCTGTAGCTCGCAAACCGTTTCACCTATTGACTTGAAATCTGGTACACATATAGTACGTCACGTCTACTATCCGGTTTATGGGTGATGATTGTATTACTCTTTTTATCTTTATTTTATTTTATTGTAGAATCAACTCCTATCTGCGCACACCAGGGCGGCCGTGGGCGGATGCGTATGGTGTATTCACTCCATGTTATCGTGCATTGCGCTGTCACTGGTATTTTGATAAAAGAATTTGAACAACATATAAGAAGCATATAAATTATTAAACAGTAAAACATTAACATTTAAGAAGTAAAGTTACATTAAGTACTACTGCAGTGCCTTTGGGTATACCTCATTTTTTGTTTGCCCATTACATGCTTAAATGTATACATTTTTTGGTGTACCTACCCGAGAACACGCGACATATAACCGAGCGTGGGAGAAGCATGGATTTTAAACACGCGTTGAGTTCATCTGCTGGTCTCCCTCGTGGAATAACTGGTAATGTTTGACTAAAATCTACAGCGAGTAAAACGACATTACGTCCTTGTTTTTTTTTACGATCTCTGAGATGTTGCTTTTTTCGGTTCAAGGCTTCATAAGCTCTTTTATGTTGTATGGTGTACTTATCCCAAACCATCATCTTTGAATGTTGCAAGACTTTCGCCTTGTATGTAGATCGGGGTAATTACATTCATTGCATTCCTAGTCTGAATCACAATCTGATTGTATGGGTGGTTACCTGGCACTGTAGGGTTGCCACCCGTCCTTTAAAATACGGAATCGTGCCGCATTTGAGAATGAAATTGCGCGTCCCGTTTTGAATCAATACTGGACGGGATATGTCCCGTATTTTTTTTATCATTTTTTTTAAAGCAGCGTCTCATGCAAATCATCCCACACGCATTTTATGAAGATGCCTCCTTTCCTACTTTTGATTGGGTAATACTTGATGTCATCGTTAGTTTGATTGGTCTTTTTAACTGTCCAGTGAGGAGGGCGGGTCTTTTAAGTAAGAGTCTGCAAACTGTTGGCACTGAGATGTGGCACCCGCTGCAGTATGCGTCCCTTATTTTTTTCTATTAAAAGTGGTAACCCAACCTGGCAGGTAACACTTATGTTTGGTCATGAAGTCGTCTAAAATCCGCCACGTGCCCTCTTTTAATTGCGAGAAGCAGATATATATAGCCAAATTCTCACGGTTTGTTGCGGCGAAGTACTGCTTTTAATTTTTTAATAAGAAAAGAAAACCTTTTTAAACGGATTGAAAATATACCAATAACAATTTGTTAAGGATCTGTTTTTTTCTGAACCTCGCTTTTCACAGCTGTCGCGCTACGGCGTGTGTTTCGTTTATTTGACAGTATGTAGATCGTGGTAATTACATTTATGGCATTCGTTTTCTGAATCACAATCTGACTATATGGGTGGTTACCTGCCAGGTAACGCTTGTGGTTGGTCAGGAAGTCGCCTTACATCCGCCACGTGCCCTCTTTCTGTTTCCAGAAGCTGATCATAGAATGGTTTTAATAGTTTACTTTCAAATAATGCAAAGAGTATGCGACACGTGTTTCTCCCTAATTCTGGGCTCATCAGGCATACACACTCACTGCATCCCCTCTCGTGAATCGAATCTCTATCGTCAGCGCCAGAGTTGAAGCCTCTAACGTTGCGGTCAGCAAGTTGGCTAACATCCGCCATGTGCCGTCTTTCAGTTGCGAGAAGCAGATCATAGAATGGTTGAAACTGTTGCCCCTAACGTTGCGCCACGGCGTGTGGTTCGTTTATACCTAGTGTCTTCTCATTAAACTTTTATCTCGCGAATATGTTATTGCAATCCGCAGCGGGAGCGTTTCTATAAACTTAATTTAAACTTACGTTTTACACCGTGCTTTGTTTCCCTTATGAACATGCTTGTATGCTTCACTCGCTCCCTTCTCAATTGTTTAATGAATTTTTTGCTCTTCGTTGTTTGCAGCTCTTCCTTCATTTCCCCCTACTTCGTTCTTTTATCTCGCGAATATGTTATTGCAATCCTTAACGGGAGCGTTTCAATAAACTGATTGAAAATAGTTTTGCATTTACCTTTTTAGTAAAAGGCGAGCTTTTAAGCCTGAGAAATCACCCCGTAAATGCACACGTTTAATTGCACATGTGTTAATATGTATGGTTACACAGTATTAAAAGACAGTGAACAACGTCAGTTACCTTTGTTCCCGCGTTTGATAAAAGGCGAGCTTTTAAGCCTGAGAAATCACCCCGTAAATGCACACGTTTAATTGCACGTGTTAATATGTATGCTTACACAGTATTAAAAAACAGTCAAAAATTAACGTCATTTACCTTCGTTCCCGCGTTTGACTCGTGCTGTAAATCTCTTCCTTGTTTTTAGTTCACGTGATTACGTAGGAGGCGTGATGACGCGATACGTGACTCCGCCTCCTCCATTACAGTATATGGACAAAAAATATGTTCCAGTTATGACCATTACGCGTAGAATTTCGAAATGAAACCTGCCTAACTTTTGTAAGTAAGCTGTAAGGAATGAGCCTGCCAAATTTCAGCCTTCCACCTACACGGGAAGTTCGAGAATTAGTGATGAGTGAGTGAGTCAGTCAGTCAGTCAGTGAGTGAGTCAGTGAGGGCTTTGCCTTTTATTAATATGTATAGATATATATGTTGCATAGTTTACTGTCAAATGATGCAAAGAGTACGCAACACGTGTTTCGCCCTCATTTGGGCTCATCAGGCGTACATGCTCTACTGCTCCCCTCTCAGGGAATAGAACCTCGGCGTCAGAGACGAAGCCCCTTTACGCTGCGCTACGGCATGTGGTTTGTTTATTTGACAGCCTGTAGGTCCGGAGTAATTACATTCATTGCATTCTGTTTTGTCTCGGTAGAGTAATATATATGGCTCTACTTTCCCCTATTGTATTATTAATATGTAGCCTTAGAATGCCTAATCTCACAGATTTACCACTGTTTTTAAGGTATGTATATAACTTATCCCCACATTCATTTCTATATCTATAACCTCAGGCAATTAGATGTAGTAAAAAGACAAGCAGAAGTTAAGTTACACATAAAATAATGTATTATTGATAATATTCATAAATAATAACAAAATGCAAAGTACATTCGAATATTGGCAACCATACAACCTGATTAAATGGCGATATGTAGTTCAGGCGGCACACAGACTTGTAGTTACTTAAATGTCTTTAGTTAAGGCATCATTAGTGCTCAGCTTTCAGCCACATGTCTGTTCAAAATGGCTGCTGAGCTGTGCTCTTCATTGTGTTGTCTTCATCATCACAGGTTAGCAAGAGAGAGATACTTCTTCATCATATGTTGGTTGGTAAGAGAGAGATTGTGAGGTTAAGCACGTACATTTATAGATGTTCTGTCCAACCCCTAGAGCCAATAGGACATCATGGTACTTAAAGCCCTCTGAGACAAGCCAATTCCAAACAGCCATACCTCAGACCAATGGGGGAATAGAACATCTTAACACCTGCCCCCAAAACATATGTTAAAGTACGCCTTAGCCTACTTGAAATGAATTGACCTTAGAAATGACTTTAGCAAAGAAACACTCGGCAAACTGGTTTAAAACACACATCCCCAAATCCTGTCGTAAAATTCAAACAGACCCATTCCTAAGGGGGGCGGGGGGGGGGTAAACACTAAATTACTTTGCTTTACCTAAATTACAAATAAAGACATACAAAATATTCATCAAGTTATATGTAAAATCTCACATCACAACACATTCGTAGACTGAGTCTCGACGACCTGAATTGTGTGGGTGGTTACCTACCAGGTAACATTTGTGGTTGGTCTGCCATTCAAATTTGCCAAATGGCAGACCAACCACAAATGTTACCTGGTAGGTAACCACCCACACAATTCAGGTCGTCGAGACTCAGTCTATGAATGCAATATATATATATGTTATATATGAGTGTTTGTGCGTATGTATGTATGTATGTATGTATGTATGTATGTATGTATGTATGTATGTATGTATGTATGTATGTATGTATGTGTGTGTGTACTGTATATATATTTTTTTTCTTCTTTCCAAACGGGACTGTTTAACATTACATCCTTGGTTTATTGTATTAGGCATGTACTATCATACATTATCTGTATATCCATGGGTACTGTTTAACATTATACCATGGGTTTATTCTTTCAGGACTGTTTAAGATCAAATTCTAGGCTTAAAGTATTTGGACTGTACTGGCAATAGATATCTCTACTTTATTCCTTCTGCACCGCTGCTTGGGGGCTTTTTTTGTCCTGGACGTGTTCTGTCTCTAGGCATGTCAGAGTAGAACTTTGTGAAGTGTGATCTAGCCTCACTTGGGGAGGCAAAATGGGGGGATGTGGGGGGGTGTGGGGAAGGAGAGAAAGAGAGCAAGCTATTCATGATCTATCCTTTTCATCCCCACAATTGTAAGTACCAACACAACTATAGGCTTCATTGCCATAACTCTTTGCAATATTGGAAATTAAGGTTACAGCTATCATATATCAATTTACAATCTTAATTTAAGGTTAAAAAATGACAACAAAAGTTCAGAAGCAATGTCTCTGTGACCAAACAGTAAATTTTGTGATCTGGAATGTCAAAGGTCTCAATCATGAACTAAAGAGGAAGAACGTATTCTCTCGCCTAACATGTCTAAATGGCAAGATAGTATTTTTACAGGAGGCTCACATAATCAACAAGGATCAGTTTAGGTTGCAAGGAGACTGGACTGGCCAAATATTCCATTCCAGCTACACACTGGACAACATGTTTTGGGTGTGTACCAAATTAACATCATTCTGGACAAAAATTTTTAAATGCCTATCAGAAAGCCTTGGTGTCACAATCCCTCCTAACCTATTAACAGCTGTGTTTGGTGGAATCCCAGATGATGGTGCTATAGCTCTCCTATTCAGATATGGGTGAGCACAATGGGTTCTGAAATAGGGTCAATGGTAGGACTGGACATACGTGACTGTTGACAAATGACTTCTAATTCTGAAGCAAGCTGCTGTTCTGTTGTCATGATTGCAGGTCTGGGTGTGCTTTCAAAAATGGACGGTGTTGGAGGTGGGGAGGTCTGACCCAATTGCCTGGCAGATGGCAAGCTGGGTCTTATTCTTTCCAATGCAGACACTTCCAGGCCTTCAGGGTCTACTGGGGAACTGTACATAGCACCCTGCAAAGTTCTTCATTTTCTGTAATGCTGGTGACAATATTCATTAAAACGTCTCGGCTTGATGCTTAAGGAAAGTTTTCTGCCAAGCTGGTGGCTGCTCGGAATGCACAGCCCCTCCCTCTGGTGCAAGGTCAGCGTCTTCCATTAACTTTTATTTGGTTGTTTATTAATCTTAATGGTTTATCTTGCCAATTAAAGTAGCAATTCAAAAGTGCTTGTGTTTTTCCCCACAATACAGTCTCTATAAGTTCTCAGTGCTAAAGTTTTTTTTTTTTTGGTAAGTCATTAGTGCCTGAAAATACACCGCAGTTTATTCAGTGCGCTGTAATGTGTCTCGTGGCACAGGGTGCTCTGGTGCTTCAGGCGGCAAGAGTCATGCTCCCTGAAGGGCTTCGGCAGTATTCCTATTTCTCTCCTCTTTATCCATCCATCCATCCATCCATTATCCAACCCGCTATATAAAACCCAGACTGGAAGGGGACGCTGGCGCACGCATGCTGTTGCCGCTCCTCCCTGCTAACAACACTTTTTGCAAAACTCGCTTTAATTCTACACTTTCTTACGCATGTTTTATTTCCTTTATTGTACGTATAGTTTGTGGATGCAACTGACTTGAATTGTATGGATTTGGTTAATATTTACAGACTTTATGGACTCTACTTTGACTGGGAACAACTGAACCTGTGGATCACGGGACAAGATCTATGAACATTTCTTTGTACCTGGTGATCTAGGACCTCGGGATAATTTGTCTCCTTGATTATATTTGCTATTCTGGTCTGCTCCCGATTCATTTTACAATACTGTTTGACTATGAACTGATCTGATGTTCATACTGTCACACACGTGCGCATGGGAGGCAGCTAAAGGGCTCGAGGGAAGACAGTTCTGGGGCATGCCGGGATGGGGCAGAGTGCACTTATTCTTTTTTTCCCTTGCCTGTAGACCATTCCCGGGAGATCTCACCTGGCTCTCATGATGTCACTTCCGGGACCGAGCCAATGGAAGAAGACCTTACCGGCTCCGGCCCCTGTGATGTCACCTCCGGGCTTGAACCAATGGCAGATGATCCTGAGCCAGACCCATATGACCTCACTTCCTGTCTTCCCCTTTAAAAGTCTAACCGTTTCCCCTATGTGTCAGTCTTGTTGTGGACTCTGTTGTAAGCACATCAGTGGTCTATATTTTGCATTTACGACTTTGCAGCCAGGATACCTCATTATATGGGTGGCTGCCCCAAACCTTTATCTGTGTGATGTCTCATTATTGCGACAATACCCACCTGGCCGGTGGCACCGGGGTGATCACACCTGTGATATCCAGCGTTACTGTTTATGGCTGTATGCTGGAACTTCCAAATCCTGCTACCTCCTCCTGCTATGCTTTCTGCTGCTTTGCTATCGCCGCTCATCTACGCTACCACACCCGCCTGTCCTACCAGCTCTGCTGTGCTGTGCTGTGCTGCTTCTCCACTGCTATCAGATAAGTATTACTCACTATCATGCTAAAATACTCTCATGACAAACTCCTTCTTATTAAACAGTTTGTCCAAAGCGGCGTTTGGGGGTGGCAAGTGGGGCGACCCTCCCAAGCACCGTGCCTAAAGGGGTCCCACTTTTGAGATCCGCGTGTCCCGTTCGAGCGGATTTGTGAAGTTATATACTGTACTCCAGTATATATATATATACAGTATATTTATTTGAGATACTTCTAAGAGGAACCCTTTTAAAATCTCTCCTCAAGGTGAAATTCCGTACATGTACTGTACGTCTTTGAAAACATTCCATAGTCCGAATATTAAGGCACAAAAACACATATCGCTAATGATAACCGGCTGACATGACATTAACGTGAGTTTTGACTGTGACATCCTGCATATCGAGACTCAGAGTATACTTGCAATTTGGGTACTTTTTCTAGAAGAGGCCCTGATAATTTCTGCATGACACCGCATCGCATTTCGTACTGTCGTGGTATTGTCATGAATTATGAATTGCACTTTTTTAATAGATTACGAGGGGGCTTTGTTCCCTGCTCGCTTTGCTCGCCAATCCCCTCCCCACAGTCTGCGCTATGTGCCAGCCACTTCATGTCTCTGGATTTCACATTCACCAAACAACAAATCTTTGAATTCTCGCAGATGTGCCTCTTCATTGGATATAAACACTGCTTTTCCCTGATGGCAACACGAATTAGACAATCTACAAGTCTCCAACTTAAACTTTAAAGCTGAACAATATCTAAATACTTCTGTCATATCACCTATGTCCATATATTCGATCTCTTTTTGCTGTTCCGTTATTTCACTGAGCAGTATTTTCCGTTTGTTCCGTTCCGTTCATTTTTTGTGACTTTCAAATTTTCATACTTCTATTATCTCTAACCTGCTCTGCATGTGTATCACACCAACATTTTTTAATTCTTCATGATGTTCTACTTTGTCATCTACTCTTTGTCTTTTATTTCCGGCCTGGAGCCTGGTTAAATCTATTGGCACAAAGTCTCGTCTCGCGGGACATGAAAGTGTCTCTCTGAAAAAGTCACGTCTCATCCCAGAATTTTTTTATTATAATAGATGGATATTGTTATAATTTCAAAAAGTCCATGTGTTATCTTGCAACAATTTAGCTGAATATTGTAATGAGAAAATCCAGTAAATGTTGACATTATTTTAATTCTTTGAGGAATTAATATTTTTTCCAAAAAACATAGTTTCTGAAAAGCAATGGTTTCACACAGAAATTAACATAAAACATCTGTTGCTGCATGCTGCGGCTGCCAGTTTGTCAAGAATGTATGGCAGGCTTGCTGCCAGGCTGTCTTCACATGGCTGGGGCAGCAGCAGCAGTGGTCACGGTCGCAGTGCATTGCAATCTGGTTTCTACCTCTTCCCATTGTTAAGTGGCAGTCCTCCTGGTGAACACTGCCGTAAGCGTGTCATACATGAGCCTGTTCAGCACCATGATTAGCTGGGGACCAGTCAGCTGGAACCTCATATTCGTTTTCGATCACTTGTATCAAAATCAGAGTCTGACAAGTCATATTCCAGTTCAGAGATAATAGGCAAAACATCATCCACGAAGTATTTTCTTTATGCATTCGGCTTTGATCTCTTGCCAGATGTTAGTGCCATTGTTGCTCTTATTTGCGCCTTACTACTCACACAAGTGCAGGAAATCTCGGTCAAACCAAAGAAGCTAACTTTCCTTCTAGCAACAAGAGTTCAACTAAAACATAACGGTTGGTTTTGTCATAGTTTACAGTTGATTACCATCGTCAACTCCTCCTTTTGACAAAAGTTGACATCAGCCCTGGAAGAGTTACTTAAATTTGCACGCAAGTTTATACAGTCCACACATACCGGTAACAGCGTTTGACATAACCGGCCCCGTGTGGGGTTGGTCAGCTCTAGGCCCTGCACACCGCTAAGGCCACCTTTGGACTAGATTAATGGACAGGTCAATGTTGGAACCTGCAAAGCACTGCTACTACCTGTCACTCCTCCACCCAGTGCCAAATTACCAGCTAGAGGGTCATCAGCCAGAGTTATGATTGGTGATCTTTAATAGATAGATAGATAGATAGATAGATAGATAGATAGATAGATAGATAGATAGATAGATAGATAGATAGATAGATAGATAGATAGATAGATAGATAGATAGATAGATAGATAGATACTTTATTAATCCCAATGGGAAATTCACATTCTTCAGCAGCAGCATACTGATACAATAAATAATATTAAATTAAAGAATGATATATAATACAGGTGAAAAAAACAGACAATAACTATGTATAATGTTAAATATTAACGTTTACCCCCCCTGGTGGAATTAAAGAGTCGCATAGTTTGGGGGAGGAACGATCTCCTCAATCTGTCTGTGGAGCAGGACAGTGACAGCAGTCTGTCGCTGAAGCTGCTCTTCTGTCTGGAGATGACATTATTTAGTGGATGCAGTGGATTCTCCATAATTGATAGGAGCCTGCTGAGCGCCCTTCGCTCTGCCACAGATGTTAAACTGTCCAGCTCCATGCCAACAATAGAGCCTGCCTTCCTCACCAGTTTGTCCAGGCGTGAGGTGTCTTTCCTCTTAATGCTGCCTCCCCAGCACACCACCGCGTAGAAGAGGGCGCTCGCCACAACTGTTTGATAGAACATCTGCAGCATCTTATTGCAGATGTTGAAGGACGCCAGCCTTCTAAGGTAGTATAACCGGCTCTGTCCTTTCTTGCACAGCGCATCAGTATTTGCAGTCCAGTCTAATTTATCATCCAGCTGCACTCCCAGATATTTATAGGTCTGTACCATCTGCACACAGTCAACTTTGATGATCACTGGGTCTATGAGGGGTCTGGGCCTCCTAAAATCACTATTTATTTATTATATTTATTTATTAAATATTTATTATTATTTATATCACTAATAATACATTTTATTTATATAGCGCCTTTCCCATGCTCAAGGCACTTCACAGAGTTTAAGAAAGAACGGCAGGGTATACAGTATATAGCATTGTACTAAACTGTAACGCACTCCTCTCAGGACTACCCATAAAAAAAGACATCAATCGTTTGCAACAAGTGCAGAATGCAGCTGCTAGAATCCTAACCAGGAAAAGAAAATCCGAGCACATCTCTCCAGTTTTGATGTCACTACACTGGTTACCTGTGTCATTCAGAATTGACTTTAAAGTTCTGCTTATGGTTTATAAAGCCTTAAATAATCTCGCCCCATCTTATATATTGGAATGTCTGACACCTTATATTCCAAATCGTAACCTCAGATCCTCAACTGAGTGTCTCCTTAGAATTCCAAGAGCAAAACTTAAAAGAAGTGGTGAGGTGGCCTTCTGCTGTTATGCACCTAAAATCTGGAATAGCCTGCCAGTAGGAATTCGCCAGGCTAATACAGTGGAGCACTTTAAAAAACTACTGAAAAACATTACTTTAACAAGGCCTTTCTCATAACTTCACTGTAAATTAAATCCTGATACTCTGTATGTCCAATTCATTATAATAACTATTCATGGTGGCTCTAAAATCTGTACTAACCCCTACTCTCTTTCTGTTTCCTTTCCGGTGTCCTTTTGGTGGTGGTGCAACTCAAAGCACCATGATGTTCCAACAATGATGGATGGATTAAAAGCCAGAAGTCTGTATGACCATCAGCATCAAGTGATTCTGTGAGAACCCTAACTACAAAGAGGACTATTTCATTTATGTTAGGTAGAATGCCCAGAGGGGACTGGGTGGTCTCGTGGCCTGGAACCCCTACAGATTTTATTTTTTTCTCCAGCCTTCTGGAGTTTTTTTTCTGTCCACCCTGGCCATCGGACCTTACTCCTTTTCTATGTTAACTAATGTTGTCTTATTTTAATTTCTTACTTTGTCTTGTATTTTTCTTTTCTTCATTATGTAAAGCACTTTGAGCTACTTTTTGTATGAAAATATAAATAAAGAAGAGTAAGATAGTAAATTCAGAGAAAACCCTAACAGACAACATTGATTGTATAGCATACACACACACAGGTTACATGAGCATCTTGACATAGAGGTAAACTGAGAGAAGAGTAATAAAGTCAAGTAGAGCTAAAAGCCTTCCTGAACAGATGAGTTTTGTGTTTCAGCTGACCTGATTAATTTCGGGATGTCATTCCAGAGTCTGGGCGCTATACAGCTGAAGGTCCTGCTGTCACCCATGGAGTGTACATTAGTGTGGGGCACAACAAGATTACCAGAATCAGAGAACCTTAGTGGGCGGACAGGCACACAGTGATGGAGAAGGTCACTGATGTAGTTTGGTGCGAGGTCATTTAAGGCTTTGTAGGTTATTAGTAGGATTTGATATTCAATCCTGTAGGACACAGGGAGCCAGTGAAGGCGGAGCAGGATGGGTGTGATGTGCTCGCTGCTGCTGGTTTGAGTAAGGACTCTTGCAGCCGAGTTTTGAATAAGCTGGAGCTGTGATATAAGATTAGAAGGGCACCTGCCAGTAGGGAATTACAATAATCGATGCGGGATGTGAAAAAGCATGGACAAGTTTCTCAGCGTTAGAAAAGGAGGGGAAGGAACGAACACGGGATATGTGATGGAGGTGAAAGTCAGAAAGTTTCTTAATGTGATTTATGTGGGCGGAATAAGTGAGGGAGGAATCAAAAATGACACCAAGATTCTTTGCAGTAGAGGCAGGTCTGATGAGATCACCGCCAAGATGGACTGGGAAGGAGCTCATTTTATTAAGTTGTACTTTAGTCCCAATTTGCAGGAGTTCAGTTTTGTTGCAATTTAATTTTAAAGAGTTCTGCTCCATCCAGGTATTAATTTCACTGAGGCAGGTTGTGAGCTGAGAAAGCTCTGATGAAGTTCCACTTTTAACATTGAAATAGAGTTGAGTATCGTCTGCATAAAAATGATAACCCAGTCCATAGCTACGAATAATATGGCCAAGGGGAGGCATTATATATATACAGAAGAGAAGAGGGCCGAGGACAGGGCCCTGAGGGACTCCTTGTGTGACTGGCACGGAGTTGGATCTGCTGTTGCCAAGACTAACAAACTCTTGCCTATCAGTCAGATAGGACTTGAATCACTGGAGGGCAGTGCCAGAGAGACCCAGCATGTTCTCCATTCTGGACAGTAGAATGTCATGTCTCACAGTGTCAAATGCTGCACTGAGGTCTAACAGAATTAATTATTAGAATTAATTAGAATGAATTATAATTAATATTAATATCTTTATTGTTTTATTCTTTCTCAATGAGGTTCTGGGATTTCCTGGTGGGGGTTCTGGGGTTTTCTGAGATTGAGGAACACGATTCAAACGTTTATTTTCTCCTATCTTGGTTTCTGAGGAAGTAATTTTTTTAGCATCTCTTCATGGCATCATTTTGAATATTGATGGCTGGGTTGCATAATGGATGGATGGATGGGACCCTTTTGTGATTGTAGAGGAAACCTCTTGGAATTCCCTGGGAGTGTACTTGCATGATGTCATCAGTGTGACCCCCCTTGGTCATGAAACATTTTGGAAAAGCAAAGTCATTGGGCGGCACGGTGGCACAGTGGGTAGCGCTGCTGCCTCAAGGTTAGGAGATCCGGGTTCGCTTCCCGGGTCCTGCCTGCATGGAGTTTGCATGTTCTCCCCATGTCTGCGTGGGTTTCCTCCCACAGTCCAAAGACATGCAGGTTAGGTGCATTGATGATCCTAAATTGTCCCTAGTGTTTGTGCTTGGTGTGTGGGTGTGTGTGCCCTGTGGTGGGCTGGCGCCCTGCCCGGGGTTTGTTTCCTGCCTTGTGCCCTGTGTTGGCTGGGATTGGTTCCAGCAGACCCCTGTGACCCTGTAGATAGGATATAGCAGGTTGGATAATGGATGGATGGAAAGTACATCCTCCAAATATGGGGTGCAACATTCATCTCTCAATTGCTCCAGTACCCCTTCCATGCATCTTTGAAATGCTGCAGGAGCATTGCTCAAGCCAAAAGGAATGCGTACCCACTCATATAGCCCCCATGGGGTACTGAAGACAGTGACAGATCTTGAGTCTTCATCCGTGAAACCTTGATGGTATGCACTTCCTTGATCTCAGATTGAAAACCATGAATAGCCCCCAAGGTTCTCCAGTAGGTCTTGAATGCGTGGCACAGGGTGTCTGTCAGGGATGCTTTATGGTTTAGCTCTCTAAAGTCCTCACAAAGACGCAAACTTAAGTCCTTTTTCCTGACACAGACAACTGGAGAAGAGTAAGCTGAAGTGGACTTCTTTATCTAGCCATGGTCCAAAAGGTTCTGGATGTATTCTTTCACCTCTTTGAATAAAGGGTTTTGAAATAGCATTGTACCTTTTCTGCATCCTTTAAGTGGACTTTTAGCTTCAAATCTGGAATGCAACCAATTTCATCATCTTCACCTGAAAATACATCTGATTCTTCATATAACATGCGCTTGACTAACTCTTGTTCTTCCTCTTTTAAGTGGGAGAAATCTACTGGTGGGTTCCATTTCTCTCTAGCAGTAACCTTGTATTTGTTGCTTTCCTGTTTAACTCTACTTTCCCATTGGGATTAATAAAGTATCATCTATCATCTATCTATCTATCTATCTATCTATCTATCTATCTATCATCTATCTATCTATCTATCTATCTATCTATCTATCATCTATCATATAGTGCCTTTGATCTATCTATCTATCTATCTATCTATCTATCTATCTATCTATCTATCTATCTATCTATCTATCATATAGTGCCTTTCAGATCTATCTATCTATCTATCTATCTATCTATCTATCTATCTATCTATCATATAGTGCCTTTCATATCTATCTATCTATCTATCTATCTATCTATCTATCTATCTATCTATCTATCTATCTATCTATCTATATCTAGTGCCTTTCAGATCTATCTATCTATCTATCTATCTATCTATCTATCTATCTATCTATCTATCTATCTATCTATCTATCTATCTACTCTGTGTGTGCAGCATTGACTTGGCCATCAATTGGCTGGCTGAGTATTACTGGGTCACATGGTGGGGGAAGGACTGGCCAGATATTAATAATTTCTTCTAGAGTGCCTAATATTGTTCCACTAGGAAGGTAGATATCGTCCATCCATCCATCCATTATCCAACCGCTATATCCTAACTACAGGGTCCGGGTGTCTGCTGGAGCCAATCCCAGCCAAAACAGGGTGCAAGGCAGGAAACAAACCCCGGGCATGGTGCCAACCCACCGCAGGGCGGTAGATATCATGTAAGATGTAATTTTGAAGAGGTATGATCAGGGCCGGATTTATATGAAAAGAGGCCCTAGGCTATTCCACTTATGAGGCCCTTTCACCTTCCATTTTTAAGTTTGTAAATTACATGAGAGATAATAAAATTTTGCTAACAATTTGAATGTAGGCCCCTCTTGATCTTGAGGCCCTAGGCTGAAGCCTAGTTACCTATAGGAAAATCCGGCCCTGGGTATGATAATTAGTTTTGAAATACCAGTTGGACTGTCAGCAATGGCAGGGAGCAGTTCAATGCCCTCTGGGCAAAGATTCTCTACTAGTGGCTCAAAAGACATTGTGCCTCCTCTAGGCAAAGCCCTAATTTTACATCTCACTTCACATATTTGACCAGCTGGGATAACAAGCCCCTTTTTCCCCATCTTTACTGTAATACCTTGGTGATATTGCTTCCACAGGTTTTACTCTTAACGGCAGAGATGATATTATCTGCTGTGTCACCTTTCAGATTTAATGCCTCACTCAGCAGCACGCTAAGACTGGTGGTGTCGGTCTGATTACACTTCTCTCGGATCAGTTCCTCTATAACACAGGTGTTGAACTCCGGGCCTGGAGGGGCGCAGTGGCTGCAGGTTTTCATTCTAACCCTTTTCCTAATCAGTGCCCAGTTTTCAAAGCTAATTAACTGATTTTCCCTTCATTTTAATAGCCCTGTTTTTAAGGATTCAGTCCTCTGAATTGGTTCTTTTTTTCATTAAATGGCAGCCAAACAGAAACGAGACATGAAACGAGCCAACAGATGAGCAGCTAAATTGGGGTTTCAAACTCCAGCCAATTTCACTCCAACCAGTTCCTTAATGAGAAGCTGATTCTTGCTGTTAATTAAACCCATTACTTAATTCCACGGCTTGCTGCTGCCCTTATTCTGCTACAGTAGACATTTCCCAAACCGTGATTTTCTGTTTCTGATATACCTGAGAGATCAACCTTACCGAGGCCACACCTTTCTTTATGTTCAGATAATGTGGTTAGCTGGTCACCTGTTTGCTCGTTTTGTGTCTCATTATTGTTTGGCTGCTAATTAAGGAAAAAGAAAGAACTAAGGGGTCTGAGTCAAGTTAATTAAAACTAAGGCAAAACAAGTTAATTAGCAGCAAAAACTGGTCGCTAATTAAGAAGATGGTTAGAATGAAAACCTGCAGCCATTGTGGCCCTCCAGGCCCAGAGTTCGACCCCCTGCTCTATAAAATTGAAGCCTAACAGCGGACAGTTAACTTGACTTTGACTTACTAACAAGGAACATCAATGGCTATCTGCCAATGCCTGGGGCTCAGTATCTGAAGTGAAACCTCAACCCATCCTTCAAATGGAATCTCAGTGCCATTTGCAGCAGTAATACAGAGTGGACATCCTGTTAATAAACTCTCAAGTGACTGAATCTTAACATCAGGCAATGTCTTCCTTACCCACTCTCTCCCCCACTATGCTAACCTGTTCCTGTGTCTAACAGCATTTGTGTTTGAATTCCATTGATTACACACGTTACCAACCCTGAGTGGTGGAGTGCCCTCTCAGCATTGGGGGTGAGATCCTGCCTCAAGTGGAGGAGTTCAAGTATCTCGGGGTCTTGTTCACGAGTGAGGGAAGAATGGAGCGTGAGATCGACAGGCGGATCGGTGCGGCATCCACAGTGATGCAGGCTCTGCATCGGTCTGTCGTGGTGAAAAAGGAGCTGAGCCATAAGGCAAAGCTCTCAATTTACCAGTCGATCTACGTTCCTACCCTCATCTATGGTCATGAGCTATGGGTAGTGACCGAAAGAACGAGATCGCGAATACAAGCGGCTGAAATGAGTTTCCTCCGCAGGGTGTCTGTGCTCTCCCTTAAAGATAGGGTGAGAAGCTCAGTCATCCAATAGGGGCTAAGAGTAGAGCCGCTGCTCCTCCGCATTGAGAGGAGTCAGATGAGGTGGCTCGGGTATCTGATCAGGATGCCTCCTGGACGCCTCCCTGGTGAGGTGTTCCGGGCACGTCAACCGGGAGGAGGCCCCGGGGAAGACCCAGGACATGCTGGAGGGACTATGTCTCCGGCTGACATGGGAACGCCTTGGGATTCTCCTGGAAGAGCTAGAAGTGGTGGCCGGAGAGAGGGAAGTCTGGGTATCTCTGCTCAAGCTGCTGCCCCGCAACCCGACCTCGGATAAGCAGAAGAGGATGGATGGATGTATGGACACACGTTACCATGCAGCAACTCCCAATTAGTTGGGCAGCACGTTTTCTTTTAGGGGGCTGTAGATACGTGTTTTGCATTGTGGGGACCTCATTCTGGGGAGACCTGTTACTTCTGTTGGTCACTGGTCATCCCCTCCAGTGACCGTCCCCAGTTTCCCGATTCCCATCTCATAGCACAGCCAACACTCTGTGTCCCATCAAACCACAGCAAAAATGGGGGGTAAACATTAACATTATATAAAGTTATTGTCTATTTTTACCTGCATTATTATCAATATTTAATTTAATATTGTTTGTATCAGTAAGGTGCTGCTGGAGTAAGTGAATTTCCCCTGGGATTAATAAAGTATCTATCTATCTATCTATCTATCTATCTATCTATCTATCTATCTATCTATCTATCTATCTATTATCTACAGTGGGTACGGAAAGTATTCAGACCCCCTTCAATTTTTCACTCTTTGTCAAATTGCAGCCATTTGTAAAATCATTTAAATTAATTTTTTCCCTCATTAATGTACACACAGCACCCCATATTGACAGACAAAAATGAATTCTAAGCGGTATGTGTGGAGACAACCAGGCACTGTCATCACTTGTCCAATACAGTCCCCACAGTGAAGCATGGCGGTGGCAGCATCATGCTGTGGGGGTGTTTTTCAGCTGCAGGGACAGGACGACTGGTTGCAATCGAGGAAAGATGAATG
>NC_041397.2:112481712-112506712 GCF_900747795.2 Erpetoichthys calabaricus
TTAGAGATTAGTGTGCCTTTCTTTTACTTTAAATAGTTATCTTATTGTTTTGTTTTTTATGAGGACAATTTACTTGTTTTCTATAAATCACATTACTGTTATTTAGCATAAACAATAACAAATGTAAAGAGCTTTTTTTCTGGAGAAAATTATGTTCTTTTTTTTTTATTTAATTGAAAACACATTGTGTAACTCTGCATTATAAAAATGTCGTGTGGGTGGGCATAAAGTCATAGTGTTTAAAGCTAACTTGTTTTTTGATATGTAATGTTAAATTAACAGCAGACGTTTTTACACTATCCTAGTTTTAATCATACACGTAAAAATGTAAATGTTAAAAAAGTAGTGCTTTTATTAAGCGAATGTTGTATGCAAATTATCTCCATACTTTATTTCATATAGCAACTGGATGAGTTTTTATTAAAAAAAAAGTTATTTTTTAATTGGAACTATTCTTTCAAAAATATGTATTTGTTAATTTATAATTATGAAAAATAATTTAAAGATGATTTCAGGTATTTATAGAATAGTATATGCTATGTAAATTATATAATAAACCTATAAACAAAAAAATTATAGTGTCATTAAAGTCATATGTACTGAGTTCAGTGAAATTCTTGCTTGAATGAGCTAATCAACATGCAACACGTTGCCACTTTATGTAGACAGAAACACATAGTAGTAATAGGCACAAGCAAGGAGCCTTCTTAGGACAGTGGCCCACTGGAAAGATTCCCTTACTTGCTCATTTCATACCAAGTACATTTACCAGTAAAGCTAAAAGTGTGTTTTTAACCTCCTTGGCATTAACCCTGAGTATCTCCCTTGCTTGGAATTTGATACAGTATCAGTTAACCCCTCCTTACCAACTACTCATGTTAACCTAATTTGATGAGTTATGGAGCAATAAGCTTGAATGATGCTCTGGAAAGTATTTTGCTGCCATTTTGAGGATCTATGCATTCTGCTACTCCATGTTAACTCATCAGTATTCATGAATGGGGCAGCCCTTTTAACCAAAACACTTAATGGCATGTAATTGAAAAGCTTTAAGTTCAGTTTTAGAACAAATTGAACTAAACCATTAGTTGAATCAAGTGGTCATTTGGACAATGCGAACTGTTCCTCAGCCATTGACATGAATATTGATACTGATGCATACGGCACTGTATGACCAAACCATTGTGATATTCCTGGTGAATTATGTCTCGTGAATGTTCGCTATGGTGCAGATAGCTTTGTGGCAAAATGATTGTGATCAAGTGGAAGAACATTAGCTCCCTAAGCACTGTTCACTGTTTTATGTTGAGGGAATGTTGAATTGACTAAGCCTTACGCTAGGTAGCCTACAGTAACACAATGGGTGGCATTACTCGAGTGGATCAGCCACTGATATTTAACCCTCTCATACTCAAGCAATAAAAAAAAATTATAGGAAGTACGTGAAACGTGCTTCTGCTGTCCTGACTGCAACTTCTGGTTTTGCATTGGAGACTGTTTCAAAATATGTCATATGAAAGACGTGTATTAAATCTGCATCAGTACAGCAGTTAACATTAAACAGACCTTTACTTCTGTATTTATGTTGACATTTTGGTGTTTACATGTTTCTGTTGTATTTTTTTTCACAAGCAAAAATGTTTTTATGTGTAACATTTTTGGATTATTTAGTAATGCTCAGTTTGAATTTGTCTGTTGATAAGTGGGTTATAACAAAACCTTTTGTTGTTTGACCATGTGGTATGTGCTTAAAATAAAAAAAAAAAAAACTTTGTTGAAGGGAAAGCTTTCTGGAGATGTAAGGCTTTTGTGATAAGATACATGCTAGCAATGATTTGGCTTTGATAGTATAGGCAGGGAAATTGAGGACAAGACATGGACCTAGAGTGATCTATATACTCCATGAATGAAAGGACCCTTAGTACTTAATAGTACAGGCACATAGCCAACAGAGTGTTATATATCTTTTTGAATGTGTATATTAGGACAGTTTACAGACATAAAGAGAGATCTATGACCTAGATTTGAACAGAATATGGGTGGTCAGGAACACTATGGATGCCTTGTCCCTTATACAGTTATTGGGGTTCAGTGATGCAGAAACACCAGGGACCACCATAAAGAGCTATAGAGAATGATACCTCAGGACTTTCATAGTGTATTCTTGAACTGGATTATGTTTCTTACCCCAGAAGTATCCTCATAGTAGTATATAAAGATGCTACTGGGTCATTGAGGTGAGAAATCAAAAGGGAAGAGAGAGAACATGAGCATCAGAAAGGTGATTTGGAGAGTTTTTTAGAGTTTGTGGTACTAGCTATTTTAGTAAATTGAATTTAACTTATTGCTAGTCAATGTAGTTACTAGGAATTTCCCTTGGTGTTACACCCATGAACGTTACATAAGTAAATGCAATTAACTGCATAATATATACTACATGACACCATTCCAGCTTTATATGCAGTTGTAGAGAATAATAGTATATTGCAGAAAAACACAAAAATATAAAACAATTTGTTAATGCAGAATAGCATTCACGCCCAGTAATATGTCATGTTAGCCAGTTGTAAATATTATTTTGAGATCATAAAGATGCAGACAAGCAACAGAGACTTCGTATAACCAGAGTGACTGCGATATGAAAGAAACTCTTTAAATGGCATGCTACTGTTTATGTTTCAACTGAGCAGATACACTGTAACTATACAAGTCACATTACTGGACAGATAAGGACTCGACCTTATGTAGTCAGGCCCAGAGAGTCAGCAAGGATTTATAATTTATATTACATTTGTTGTTTGGTTTCTTTGTCTTCTCCACTTGCTCAACCCTTCCTTGTGTGACTTGTATTGAATAAACCATTATATTTAAAAAATATGATTTAGATTTTGGTATTTTCATATTCAGGTTAGGGTGGCAGAGAGAGATGCCCCTGTCAGTTTGTAGACATTATTCTTAGCATGAGGTGCAATACTGTCCATAAGTACAGAAAAAAACAATGATGATCCTGTAGCAATAATACAGTAAGTAGAGTAAAATCTTCCATTATTAAAAAAATGAAAAAGAAGAGGTGCTGCATTCTAATGTTGCAATTGCTACTTGACAAAATGTGCAATCAGTTTTCCAAGAAATTCATTTTGTGTGGGTGTCTTTCTTTCCTGCCTTTCCTACAGGTTGACCCCTTCTGTTCCCTTTGGCTCATTATATACTCATAATAAAATCAGCATGCAGGACCTCCTTCCAGCAGGAAGCACACCCAAACTCTTGCTTCTAATACTCCCTTCCTGCCTCAGCCCCCTATGTTGATAGCAGTTGATTAATCAATTAATTTGAGCGCACAAAAGTTAGAGTGGCAGTATGGGGCTAATAATTAAATATAAAACCAAAAGAAACCAGCTAGATATTTTTCTTTTGCATGAAGTTTATGGTTTTAGATACATAGCCATGCCCTCTCTAAATTCAAAAACATTTTAGGGTTATTTCAGTGTTGAATCTTACATTCTTGAATTATTACTCTGTGGAAACATTTTCAGTTTATAAATTGTATTTACATTGTAGAAGTTTCATACCCTTGTGCCTAATGCACACCATTAGCTACACTTTGCATTTTTTTCTGGTACCTGAGGACCATTCTGTGCTAACTTGTTCTCATAGCTAAGACTGTTCTTCTCACCGGGTCCATACTTGTCAATTTTCTTCTTTTTTCCCTGTAGTTCATATTTTTCATATTTTATGCATGCTGTTTTTTCTATAGACTTTGATTTTTACTTTGTCACCTAGTTATTATGTTTTTTGTTTTATTATTACTTAATTGTTGGCTGAACTTGGCTTTTTCCTTCCTTGTGCCTTTTGCTCTTTTCTTTCCTTGGCAAAACTGTTACATGACCACTACACCCATCTATCAATCACTTATCCATCTTAAATTACAAACCCTACTTTTAAGCAGCACCAGCAGTGACTGTAATGTTTCCACCCTGGCACAGTTCCTCCTGCCCATTTAAAGAAACCCGTCTGAAAGGAATAATTGGTAAAGCAAAGGGGATATAAATGTAATCTGTGGTAGCTCCTGCTTGTAGAGTGTGACAAGTGGAAAGTGATCTTTTTGGTTGTGCGAGTGTTACTGTTAATCTGTCTAATTTGATTTCCTAATTATTGGTTTTGCGTATTTATGTTCAGGTTGACATTGAGTATTACAGTATGAAACTGAAAACCTGTTGTCAAGTATTCCAAGGGTATGCATTTTAAGGTCATGTGAATAATTTACATTTTCTAATAAATTTGGGCATGGTTCCAAAGACATACCATGCAAATTAAAATTATTTTCTTTGCTTAAGGAAACCAGACACTGCAGAGGTGACCTTCCACTAATATAGTGATACTCAAATACAACTTTTAAAGGTCCTCTTGGCAAAATTTCTCCTGAGTCAAAGGTCCAAGAACTGTAGTCCAATAAACAAATAAATATGAAACAGAGCTATGTCCAATTCAGCGTTCCAAAGTAAGCAAAGTAAGCATTGCAGTTTTATTGAGAAAAATGACACCTTCTTTCTGTAACCAAGCCATTCAGTTCTCACTGTAAATATATGATAGCCAACTGGAGATACTCATGCGTGTGGTTGTTGGTGAGTCTACTGTGGTATGAGTTTTTTTTTTTTAATCATATTAATAATTGAAAATGCTGATTCATAGCAGTATTATGAACATTAGAATTTGAAGGAAGAGTTTTACAGGAGGGGAACATTTGCTGTATTAACCACACTTGTGCAGAAAATGACAGGGTCATAATGATCTCCCTTCAGAGGAAGATTTTTTTGGAGGTCAATCAACTCAGTTTACAGGGAAATAGCACATGTCCGTTGACAGACTTCCATGGAGAATTCTTTGACACTTTTTACTGCAAATTTGTTTTCAGTAAACAGTAGGACTTGTAAGTCTTCAAAGTGAGTTCTTAAATTTTCAATAAATTTGTCTAAGAGCTCAACAAAATTCTGATGGTGCTGCTTTCCTCTTGTTTGTGCCAAATGTTTTGAGGAGTGATGCATACCATCCATCCATCCATCCATTTTCCAACCCGCTGAATCCAAACACAGGGTCACGGGGGTCTGCTGGAGCCAATCCCAGCCAACACAGAGCACAAGGCAGGAACCAATCCTGGGCAGGGTGACAACCCACCGCAGGACACACACAAACACACACTAGGGCCAATTTAGAATCACCAATCCACCTAACCTTCATGTCTTTGGACTGTGGGAGGAAACCGGAGCGCCCAGAGGAAACCCACGCAGACACGGGGAGAACATGCAAACTCCACGCAGGGAGGACCCAGGAAGCGAACCCAGGTCTCCTAACTGCGAGGCAGCAGCACTACCACTGCGCCACCGTGCCGCCCACATACCATCCTGTATGTTATATTTAAATACCTTCAGTTTTCCCCGGAAACAACGTACTAGTGACATAAGGTCATGCATTGTGGTGTTTCTACTCTGGAGCTTGATACTTAGGTCAGTGAAGTGCGATGTTATTGCAGACAAAAATAACTTTAATTTTCATTCTGTATGAAATACACAATGTTGAGCATTTGAATTGCTTTGTTTCATCAGAAAAGTTTAAATTGTGAATTAAATTGTGTTTGGGTCCAGATCCAGACAAGACTCTGCCTATTAAGTGTCACTGCTCTTTTGGAAAAAGTTGCAACGATGACCTACAAGTATTTTGAACTTGCCCAAACCTCTTGTCAAGTTGGAGGCCTTGCTGTATTTTTATATTTTTTATAAGAAGGTGTGGACATCCACAGTTATAATCTTAGAAAAACCTTGATATATTTATCCCTGAGAGAGTGCATAATGTTTGATGACTGTAACTTGACCTTCTTATGTAGTGAATTGTAGTGAATTAGCTGAGAGCTAGCAGATGCAAATTGTGTAGAAAACTGATAACACTGAGTGACCTTGACACAGTTTAGAGTTAGCTGCTGTAGCACTGCAAATCTTCAAAGATGTTTACAGTTTTTAACATCGACTGTTTTCTTAAAGGAGCTACAGTAGAATGACAATGATGAAACAAGGGTCTCATTAATATATTGTTTAAATTAAACATGGTCTTTACCAGAAAACAGTGAAATTACATAATTATGTTCAGTGAAATTTTAATGAAATTTCAGAGATTAAAAAAACAAGTTATAATGCAGTCTAAACAGCAGCTGTGGGGCATCTGTTGGTGAAGAAAGATTCACTGAGACTGACTTTGTTGATGATAATGTGATCTTTGCCGAGTCAATTGAGAGACTGAGAGAGGAGTCTGAGGGTCTGGGCTTGCGAGTGTCCTGCATAAAAAAACAAGATCCAGGCCTTTAATGACCTCTTGGGCACAGCCATCAGGAGTGTGTCTGTCTGCAGAGAGAGTGTCGACCTTGTCGAGAGGTTTACTTACCTTGGCAGTGACATTCAAGTATCTGGTGACTCTTCCCATGAAGTCAGTAGATCCAACTTTTTAGAGTCATGGTGCTTCCTGTCTTGCTATATGTTTGACACTATTCAGTGATCTGAGATGAAGATTGGACTCCTTCAGTATTGTGTCTTTTCAGAGAATCCTTGGGTACTGCTGGTTTGATTTTGTGTCGAATGAGTGGTTGCTCATGGAGTCGCAAATGAGACACATTACCAGCATTGTGAGGGAGCAGCAGCTACAGCACTACGGCCATGTGGCGTGATTCCCCAAGGGTGATCCAGCTCACGGAATCCTCATTGTTTAGGACCCTAGCGGCTGGACCAGGCCAAGGGGGATGCCCACGTAACCCCTGGCTGCGGCAGATAGAGGGTCATTTTTGGAGAGTGGGACTGGACAGCGTGTCTGCCTGGGTGGGGGGTTGCCAACCAGGATCCCGAGCTCTTTCGTCATGTGGTGGGTGTGGCAACATGCTGTACCAGTGCCTGCTCCCCAACCTGACCTGACCTAAGCAGCCAGTCTGTCTTTTCATTAATTTTAAGACTTTCTTATTTTTTCATACTTATCAATTTGAAAACAAAATACAATACAATATAAAAACGTTAGCAGCCATCACTTTATCCATTATCCCCCAAATAAGCATAAAAAACTATTTTAAATTGTTATAAACATTATTACTGATTATCTGCCTGTTCTATGCATTTGGACTATGTTTATTTCTTAATTCATTCATTTAGAACTCAAAAAAGCAACATATTGAAAAGATAATTTTGCAAACATCTAAAGCAGATGGAGGCATTGCATTGCCTAATTTTCAGTTTTATTACTAGTTTACAAATATATCGTATTTTATGGAGGTAGAAAAAACAAAGAAACAAAACTGGATGTGCTTGTTTAAGCCTCAGTTGGAAAATTAATTTCAAACTCTTAGTGCACTTTCCTCTGTGCACCTACTTCTACTAAAGGAACGTGATGCGTAATGTTTTATGAGAAAAGCATTAACAATGAGAAAGGAAGGAAGGAAGTCATCAACCAATTGGTAAACACAGAACATCAGAAGGTAAATGCTGGAGTTATCTAGATAAAAGGGATTAGTAGTTGG
This sequence comes from Erpetoichthys calabaricus, assembly GCF_900747795.2. NCBI lineage: Eukaryota > Metazoa > Chordata > Cladistia > Polypteriformes > Polypteridae > Erpetoichthys > Erpetoichthys calabaricus. Next base: position 112,489,259 of record NC_041397.2, read on the forward strand.
TATAATCAGAATTGGAATTACAAGCATTTTTGTTAAGAAACATCAGATTTACCACTGTAGGGAAAAAAAGATAAAAATGAGACAGATTAGTAATGCTGGGCCGCATATTTCAGGAAGTTGGATTTAGAGAATTATGAAAAAGAGAAAGAAACAAAAGCTTTTTGACACTGGACATGGAAAGTATGTGGTTACTAACTGCATTGAACCTTTATCTGGCTGTATAAAGCTAAGTTACTGAACATCTGAACTTTACAACAGCATAAATTTTACTTAATGTCATACACACTTGATTTCTTCTTTTGTGGTGTTAAGCAAATTTGCAGCATACCTGTATTGTGAACTTCAGATATTTTTTATGCCTGTGTTCAATATATACCGTTCCAACAGCATAGCACTTGCTTCACAAATTCAAATTTAAGTTACTGCCTTCTTTGTATAAATATAGTGGTATTTTACTGATATTTCAGTCCCTAACACCCTTCTCCCTGCTCTTCGATTAATATACCTCTAAAGTACTTGTTGACCTTAGCTTGACAACTTGATTAATAAGTTGTGTCTTATTTTGGTATTATGAAAATGTGGGTTAGCTTACTCCATGGCATGATTAAGTTAGGAAGGAATGTATATGCTGTGGGGCATCTGTTGGGGAAGCTGCTGAATCTGTTGATTCACTGATCTCGACTTTGCTGACGATGCTGTGATTTTTGTGAAGTCAATGGAGGTTCTGATCAGGGCTCTCAAGAGACTGAGTGAGGGATCTGAGTGTCTGGGCTTGCGAGTGTCCTGGATAAAAACCGAGATCCTAGCCATGAATGACCTTTTGGGCACAGCTATCAGTAGTGTGTCTGTCTGTGGAGAGAGTGTCGATTGTTTCAAGAGGTTTACTTACCTTGGCAGTGACATGTCTCTGGTGACTCTTCCTATGAAGTCAGTAGACTGATTGGGAGAACATGGGGGGGGAGTGGGGGTCATGAAGTCTCTGGAAAGGGGTGTGTGTTGCTACCCATATCTTTGCAAAAGGACAAAGGTCCAAGTTTTTAGCGTCCTGTTGCTTCCTGTTTTGCTATATGGTTGTGAAACATGGATGCTATCCAGTAACCTGAGATGAAGACTGGACTCCCTAGGTACTATGTCTCTTTGGAGAATCTTTGGTTTCTGCAGGTTTGACTTTGTGTTGAACTTTGCTCACTGAGTCCCAAATGAGACACATTACCTGCTTTATGAAGGAGCATCAGTTATGGCATTACGGCCATGTGGCACGATTCCCTAAGGGTAATCCGGCTCGTAGGATCTTCATTGCTGAGGACTTGAGCGGCTGGACTAGGCCAAGGCCACACCCATGTAACACCTGGCTGCTGGCAGATAGATGATCAGTTCAGGAGAGTAGAATTGGACCGGTTGTCTGCCTGGGGGGTTGCCAACCAGGATCCTGAGCTGTTTTGTTGTGTGGTGTGTGCGACAACGAGCTGTACCAGTGCATGCTCCCCAACCTGACCTAAGATTTTCTGTTTATTTCTATGATCATTTAATAGTTGTAATCAGTGACATGTCGATAATATTATAATGAAAGGTGATAGGGGCAACTACTTGGGTATGTTTTATATATCTAGAGGAAGGAAATCCAGAAAGATAAAACTGTAAATGGAAAGGTTAGATGTCATGCCAGTCCTTAAACTTACTTAAATGTCAGTTATGAAAACTCTGCAATTATTGTATAATGTTTAAGTGATATAATTTATAATTTACATAGTTCCAGAGATAATTGTGTCCTTTAATTTATTTTTGCATTCATAATTTCTCTTAATTGTGCTTTTGCTTCAGAGCAATATTAAAGATATAAAACATTATTGTATTGTTTATAATTGCCTTCCATGTATTTTAAATATTTTTAGCTGGACATTACTTTGGTCTCTTGTATTAAACAAAGGCATCTGAGTTTTTGCATCCATTGTTTGTGCTTTTATTTTGGCATAGCGTTTTTGGGGATAACAGGGAAGGTGCCAGCGGTAAACCTTGCTTAGGGCTCCACAAGGGCTATGACCGGCAATGAACAGAAGTTCCTGTTTAGAATGTAATTAAACATAGTCAATAGAAATAATAAAATGTGCAGTTCCTGTATTATTATGTTTTATTTATCTCTGAAGTTATGGTTGTTTAGCCTAGATACCCAACTACGTCTCAAGCAAACTTTTTTGAAAGCTGTTAGTATTCTTAGTTTGAAGTAAATGCTTGGAAGACTGAAAGATGTGCCAGTACCCACACTAATTTCAGAATAGAAAAAGAATTAAGAAGCTGAACATTTTTAAAAGTAATGCATTTTTCTTGTCAGTGGGAAATTATAAAAGTAACATTTAACATTCATATGGCTGATAGAGGACACAAACATTTATAGTTTTTACAAAAAATAAAGAGTTTGTGCATTAGAGACACATTCATACAGATCCAATTTTTATTACAGATTGATTGATTGATTGATAGAACGAACGAATGAACTAACTTTATTTGGCCCATGTGGGGAATTTGGCTTTTTATAAAAGCTTTTTAAATAAATGAATATGCATAAATAGGTAGATAGATAAGTAAATATATGCATACACTTTGGACTGAACACGCACCAGAATGACTATAAAGCAAGAAATAAAAAAAAAAAAAAAAGAAACTTCTGACTTGGCTGTTACAGTCACAGTGAGGCATTATGCAGGTGTATTGCTGCTGGCATAAAGGATCCCCAATAGCATTTCTTGAATCGCTTCTGCCGAATGATTCGTTAGCTGAAAATAATCACTATTAGTGTGTCAGAGAGGGGATATGAAGCATTGCTCATAGTGGCACTCAATTGTTTTGTGTTATTTAAATTTTGATTATGTAATCGGATTATGAATACATGTAAGTCCTTATATTTTGTCCTTTGTAAAGATTATTAATGCAGTCATTATGATTTGTTCAAGTCATGTTCTTTACTGTAAGGGAAAAATATGTTTTCATCACAGATTGTTGAGTGTATCTCTTAATTTATCAGGGAAATTCAGCTGTTTGCTCTATTCCTTGAAAATTAGAGCAATAGTCTGAACAAGGGTCATAATATTATCAGAGCCTTGTTCACATTTGGACCTCTTACATAAGCTGAGAGCTCTTTTGTAGAAAGGTTTCATTGTAGGCAATATCAGACATGGATAAATAGTTTTCTATTTTTTTTAATGTAACATTTTTTTTTCCAGATGGAAATTTGTCAGTACTTTTCATCATTAAATAACAAATGGTCAACTTTTAGAGAAGAATTTGTTCTTTTTTTTTGTTATTATTTTTGTATTTCCACACCCAGCTTGCTTTAGTTTGATGCATAAAATAACCCTGAATGCTTTTAATGACTCAGGGGGAAGAAGAGTAGTCCTCTAAACTAAAAGTTGCTTGAGAACTAAGAAACGTCCTAACTAAACACGCCATGTAAGTTGAATGTAGAAGGAAAAAACCTGAAAGCGTCATTTAAGATCATCATTTCCTCTATGTCTGATTTAGCTTTTATACTCCCATCCTTACATAGAGAAACACTTAATTGTGAACAGGTAGAAAATTCTAAAATAGGACTCATTTTGCTGCTCCGTGATGGGTGGCATAATCTATAAGTAATTTTGAATGGACACATACAAAAACATTATAAAAATGTGTTTACATTCAGTGATGCATTATTTCCACAGGTTATATTTGCAGCTTGTTTTGCAGGTTTAATATTTCAGAGTGTTTTTTTCTGTAGAGTAGGTTGTAAAAGTAAAACTTTTTCTGTGATTTTGTAATGTAGATGGACAATTTGGGAATTTTCACTTGTAGAATTCACAGTTGTGTTTGAATCAAATCAAAACGATTAGGTGAAACTATTAAGATGGTAGCCACTCTACCTATGTTACAGTTACAAGAATTTGGGTGTAATCATTACTTTGAGCCCTTTCTGTAAATATAGGCGCTGGGGACAGTGGCAAGTACTGTACTAAAATTACTCATTATGTTGAATATAGAAGATAATGAAATGTTAATAGTGTAGGGTCAATGGGTTTCATAAAAATATCATTGTACCTGGAGGAAAATATAATGACAAACTGTAATACACCTTCTAAAGATTTGGTGGCGGAATAAGAATAGTAATATCATGAATTAATTGTGTAAAGCATAAGAAATCACAATTCAGATGTTTTTTAATTTTTGAAAATGATATTGAACACATTATATTTCCAATTTTGTGATTTTGTTCTGTTTAGAAAAAATAAAAATTAATTGCAATTGAGCAGAAAAAAAAGAGTTTAATTAGGAAAGGGTATTTCTTTTTTATTGGGTTGTGAGCAAATCAGCAAATAAGTATCTCTTCAGGTAGGCTTTCAGAACCTAGAGAGAAGCTTAATGGCATTCAAGTATAGCTAATTAAAAAAAAACAGAATGTAACACAATAAGTGTAGTACTGTATTGGATCAATACTAAAATTTTGATATTGGTACCGACACTAGCACTTTAGTACTGGTAAACCAAACACCCCTTCCCCAAGGCTCCTAGCTGCTATGGTCCCTGGCCCACACACACACTGCCCACCTAAGCCACACACTGTACACTTGGGGTCAAAGGTAACCTGACTTCCACACAATCATTTAGTTGTGCCTGTGTCCCTGGGGCCGCACTAACAGGACAATAGACACATAATAAATTGTTTCTCAGATTGCTGGATCTGTAACCCCTCTGCAGTCTGTGGATTCCTGAAGAATGTGTTCCTTTCAAGCTTTTTTATAACCAGGACCTTGGAAACGGTCCACCTTGGACTTGCTTCAAAGAACCAGTGGCGAGGAGTGGTGGTTGGATTTGTTGATCAGAACACAAGGTGTTGGTATGCAAACTTTTAATACCAGTACCAAATTTTGCATAATGCTGGTACAGTGCCCTTTTAAAAATGTGGTAGTTTGGAACTATTTAGTACCTTTATACCATACTACACTGAATAAGAGTATTGAAACTTTCAAAGGAATAAAGAATACCTATTCAGCTTCTAGTTTCCAGTCATCCTTATGCTTTTTTTTTGTAGTGAAATTCTGGAGATTGAAAAATAAAATATAAAAACCATGCACTATTTAATTAGGTCAATTATATATATCTACCTTAATGTTTAATTTTATATTTTTTCCCTGCTTATCATTTTTTACATTTATCATCATTTGTGAATATTATATATTAATACAATAATATTTATTGTATTATAAATTATTACTTTTAATCTGTACCTTCTGATTGTAGATGAGTCAGTGAATGTTCTCTAAAGTAATACAAACATAAATACACTAAAACTTCTCAAGTTGCCTAGTCACTAATCTTAGCTAAACAGACTATGCAGTAGTCAATGTGATAGAGATTGGCAATAGTCAATGTGTATGATGTCTTTCATTTGGAAAGTTGTTTTGGTAAGTTGATGTTGAAGATAAAGTGATGTTTTGAATTACACTGTTAACTAGAGCACATTGCAATTACACAAAAATTTTCCAAGGATGTATAAGTAGAAATCTATGCTTTTGAAAACTTGTTAATTTTCCGATGAGAGCTAGTACAAAGTTTATTTATTTATTATTATTATTATGTTTTTACTAGCAAAATACCCGCGCTTCGCAGCGGCAAAGTACTGCTTTAAAATTTTAAATAATAAACTGAGGGAAAATGTACCAATAATTATTTGTTAAGGATCTCTTTGTATACCACATTGTCATTTCACCCCTCCGGTTGTAATATGACCAAGCTGTGCGCTGAGCTTACTCTTGAGCATGCAACGTATAGTTTGCCATGTGAAAAACAATCTTGCCTCAAATCAATGCCAACCTTTTGTAGGGTCTGTCCCTGAGACTTATTAATTCTCATTGTGAAGCAGAGCCTTACTGGAAATTGGAGGTGTTTGAATTGAAATGGGAGATCAGAGGGTATAACGGGGATGCGAGGAATAAAAACTCTCTCCCCTGAGTCACCGCCAGTAAAAATAGTTGCTTCAATTAGGTTCTTTTGCAGGCATTTGACCTGAAGTCTCGTGCCATTACAAAGTTTCTTTGGCTGTAAGTTTCTCAGTAACATTATTGGTATACAGTAATCCCTCCTCCATCGCGGGGGTTGCGTTCCAGAGCCACCCGCGAAATAAGAAAATCCGCGAAGTAGAAACCATATGTTTATATGGTTATTTTTATATTGTCATGCTTGGGTCACAGATTTGCGTAGAAACACAGGAGGTTGTAGAGAGACAGGAACGTTATTCAAACACTGCAAACAAACATTTGTCTCTTTTTCAAAAGTTTAAACTGTGCTCCATGACAAGACAGAGATGACAGTTCTGTCTCACAATTAAAAGAATGCAAACATATCTTCCTCTTCAAAGGAGCAAACAAATCAATAGGGCTGTTTGGCTTTTTAAGTATGTGAAGCACCGCGGCACAAAGCTGTTGAAGGTGGCAGATCACACCCCCTCCATCAGGAGCAGACAGAGAGAGAGAGAGAGAGACAGATAAAAAAATCAATACGTGCCCTTCGTGCTTTTACGTATGCGAAGCACCGGGCAGCATGTCGCTTCACGAATCAGCTGCACAGAAGGTAGCCAACGTGAAGATAATCTTTCAGCATTTTTAGACGAGTGTCCGTATCGTCTAGGTTTGCGAACAGCCCCCCTGCTCAATCCCCCTACGTCAGGATCAGAGAAAGTCAGCGCAAGAGAGAGAGAGAAAAGTAAGCTGGGTAGCTTCTCAGCCATCTGCCAATAGCGTCCCTTGTATGAAATCAACTGGGCAAACCAAGTGAGGAAGCATGTACCAGAAATTAAAAGACCCATTGTCCGCAGAAACCCGCGAAGCAGCGAAAAATCCGCGATATATATTTAAATATGCTTACATATAAAATCCGCGATGGAGTGAAGCCGCGAAAGGCGAAGCACGATATAGCGAGGGATCACTGTGTATATATATATATATATATATATATATATATATATATATATATATATAATAATAGCTGTACCCAGCCATGCGTTGCTGTGGCTCAGTCTGGTTAAATGGAAAAGAAAGAAAAGAGAAAGCGCACGTTTCTAATATGCTTAATTTCACAATGCTTGTGGGTATACAATATTTTTTGTTGTTCCATTGTCTGTGCAGAATGTTAGACTGAATAATATTGTTAAGTTCGTAGACGTCTTTGTTTTTGGCCGCAAGAATAGCTCGTTCACTCAGCCAGTCGTGATTCTTATAATTGGGTTGAATATTGGGAAATACTTTTTCAACCAATTGTTCTTTTGATGTCACTAAATTGCAGAAGTTATGAGGCAATGAAATTCGTCCTGAGGTCGGATCAACCGGCACCTTTCCGTTCCCAATTTCCAGATTTCTCCAACCCAGTTATTGACAGTTTGCATTATTTAATCGTAAATGCCTTTTCTCTGAAGCGTTAGCTTAGGAATATTTGATTGCACATACGACAAAAGATCACCCGTGTTGTAATTTTGTTCACGATGCAATTCTACATCGAACGAAGCAGCATCAGATCGATTCGGTGATGGCATTTCCAATTGATTGAGAACTTTGTTCGCGATTTCTAAGCACAAATCTTCAATCATTATCAACGCTTATTTGTAGATTTCTGCTGTGAAATCCATGTTTATATTTGAATTTTACTTGCGTATTCGACAGAAAATATCTTCAGCCATGTGCGATTTATATTTCTCCCATAACTGTGTTGGAGATGATGGAGAGCAGGCGGTCAATATGATTGCAAACAATGCACGAATTTGATTTGGATGTGACGTGTTGCACGCGTCATTAATGTATACATCCCAGTGTCGGTCGTTCTCCAATAAATTCAGAGCTTGACATGTACTTCGGAAGTGGCATGTGTAACGCCCTTGACAATTCTCAATTGCTGGAAAGACGTTGGGCCGGGCACATTTACCAACAGCATGTGAACAAAGAAGCATTCATCTTGATTGGGATGCACGATGTACATCATCGTAATTTCTTTGAATATGCCAGGTTGTCCGTTGACTCGCTCTCCTCATTTGCGTTGTTCAAATGATTTTCTACTCGCATTCCATGTGTAATACATAGGCACTTCTGAATACAGCAGTGTTTTCGCAAACACGTCATTTTGACATAACGTAAAGAAAGCAGTTAATGTTGTAGCCGGTGGATTCAGGGCTATTTGTTGCACATTTGCAGCTGTGAAATAAATGCGTTGTCCTTTCTAGATGTACTGCTAAGTGAACAGCATCTGCACTTCGTTCATGTATGGGAAATGAAAGACTTCGCTATACAGTTTCATTGCTGCTTATGTATCTTCCAGCCTAATACTGTGCGATTTCATCGATATGTATAACTGCATTCCTATCACTTCTTTCTGGTTGCATGCCAAAAACTGCCATGTTGCTGCCTTTATTCACGTACTTACAAATGTATTTGATCGAAACATTGAAACAGAATCATAAAATATTTTGGTATAGCGTGTGTTGCTTTTACATCCAACAGATGGCGCTGTGTTTTCAAAAAAAGCATGTTTTTACCTGTCACAGGTGTGACATCTATATAATTTGTATATAAAAACACGTGCGTATTCGAATGCAACGTTGTGTCAACATTTCAAAGCAATCGGTGAAGAACTTTCGGAGATTTAAGGTCTTGAACAAACGAACATTTACATTTTTTATATAAATCACTTGGGTCAATACCTAAAGAAACTTGAGACACAGAGACTTGTAGATTGTCTAATTCATGCTGCCATCAGGAAAAAGTAGTGTATCTTCCTAATGAAGAGGCGTATCTGCAAAAATTAAAAGATTTGTTGTTTGGTGAAAGTTGAATCCACATACGCTACCACGCTTAGGTCACAGACCTGCACAGATACACAGGAGATTTTACAGACAGAAACATTATTCAAATACTTCAAACAAACATAAGTCTCTTTCAGGAGTGAAACGAGCTCTGTGTGTAGTCGGAGGGGATAGTGCCGTCTCTCAATTAAAAGAATAGAAAATCTTCCTCTTCATAAGGGCACACTTCAGGAGCGGGACCCCCAACAGGAGTAGAGGATGTCTGGGGGAGAAGACAGACAATGCAATGAGACAAAAGGGCAGTTGCTGTACAGATTTTTAAATGTTTGAAATGCCACGCGAGATGCAGATCACGCAGCATGGCAGCAGCAGCAAGCCAGCAGCTGATAGAGCAAAGAAGAAGTAAAAAAAAAAAAAAAAAAACTATTTGTTTCCCATTGTATCACCATTTAGGAGGGGTTTCGGAGGAGCAACCGCGTCTCCCTGGGATGCGTTCAGCCCCCCTCTTCACAACACGACCGGCAGAGATGCAAAGTGGCTGGTGCGTAGTGCAGGCCTGGGGGGTTGGCAAGTGTAGCGAGCAGGGGGCAAAGCCCCCTAGTCTATAAGGAAAATAAAATTAAACATGAGAAAGTCTTTGAAATTTGAGTTTTTGTAATAATAAAATATGTACATTTCTTTGATACCATGAAAGAAAGCGTTTCAAATGTAGATTAATGACTAGTATTGTTCAAAGAAAACTGTAAAGTTGTATTTTATTTTGAACCAATTAATGTTTTGATACTCAGTCTTTATCTACAGAATATGTTGTGTTTGGAAGTTTGGTCTACTTTATATGGTAGTATATAGAACCATTTTATAGTAGACTCAGTCTCAATTTGTTTTACAGTTAGCATACCAGAGCTGTTTGTGTATTTTTACAATTGGACTGCTGGTAGTTTTAGTGACTTTCTCAGGTTCTCACCAAACATATGGGGTAATGAAACAGAAAATGATAGATACGCACAATACAAATGCATCAAGCCATGTTCCCTTGACCCACCGGTCCTTTTAAACAGGTATTCATGCTCCTTTGTCCTCATTACAGGTGGTGTGAAATTTTGACCTCCACAAACAAAACTCCTTTTTTTTTCCATTAACCTCTTTGCACTGCCTCGATTTAGTTAATTACCAGTTAAGATTCATGGAGACATTTATGTAATCTCTTGTGTTAAAAGACAAGTAACTTTACATAGAAATCAGCCAAACAGCCTAATATTTTTAGTCATGTGTTGTTTTCTGACAGCAATGGTCATCACTTTTTTGCCTATTGCAAAATGTCAGTCATTCATGAAGTTTTTTTTCTGCTTGCTCTGTGCTCTTTGGTATTGCTAAGAGAATGGCAGAGCTTCATCCCTGGATTTTCTACCATATTTATGGTGTCTTCTTAGCACACCTCTTTTGATTTAATGTTCTCTGTTAGTCAATGTGACCATACCTTCAAACCCTTAGCCTAACTTCTTTCTTGATGAAAGGAACCTTTTAGATCAGTGGTTGTTTCAAAGAACAATGATGCACTGATTGTGGAATTAGTTGGGCTTAAAATCTGTATCCACTGTGGATCCACTATTTTATGTTACATAGCTGAAAACAATCCTCCCAGATGCTAGGTTGAGAAAGAGCTACTGTACATACAGTCTTCTAATTATAAGGTTATGGGTCATTCTAAGACAATTTAGTATATTTTTTAATTCCATTTTGTACTGTTCTGTGCATGAAGCTTTTTCACCTACCTCTCCATTTAAGGTTGCTAGTAAAAATATTGTTTTTCTCCACAAATGTTTGTATAAACTAAACAGTTCTCTTGCATGACTTTACTTAATAAGAGGTGAATGGAAAACTATGTAAACCCTAGCCTAGACATTATCCTAGATGATTCTGAAAAGATGTTTTATAAAGTTCATGACTATTACAGATTTTGGGATTTATTTAAAATTTATTATTTCTTTCATGCTAGACCTATCCAAGAACCGGCTGACTGAGATTCCAATTGAAGTGTGTAATTATGTCTCCCTGGAAGTATTAAACTTGTATCACAACTGTATTAAAGTCATTCCAGATGCCATTGCCAGTTTGCAAATGTTAACATACTTAAACCTGAGGTAAGTGTTTTTTTTTCCTGATTCTTTAAAATTAAACTTTTAACTTCCTTTGTATACTCTATCTATCTATCTATCTATCTATCTATCGATCTATCTATCTATCTATCTATCTATCTATCTATCTATCTAGCTAGTTAGTTATCTATCTATAAAAATTCGATTTACTTCTCATAGTCAAACAGACTACTTAAAACAAGTTCCTAAATTAATCTGCAGAAAATATAATCAAGCTTATAAACCTGTTTCTATGTGCAATGAGCACAAGTAGAAAAGAGTCCATATTGTTATAGACTCGTGACTGTTTTTAAATGTGGTTAATATTGTATTTAGTTGATTAAGCATGGTTGTAAGTGTTAGTGTTGATTTCTGCTTTGTGTTCAATACAACTGGGATGAGTTTGGTTTTATGTGAGCATAAAACAGGGTTAAATGTGTTCAGTAAGTGAATGATTAGATATTGCTTCCATACAGAGAATCCATTAATAAGTGAGAATGCATTAATAAGTATGAATAAATAAAAATTGGTGCTTGTTCATTTATGCAAAAACATGTAGCAAACTAAAGCATATAAAATTGTTTAACTACACATATGATAAGGTGGTACTCCTTACTAAACAGAGTAGTCAGACTATAGAAGGCATGAATTCAGGGTTTAGTATGTTGATTAGCTCAGATTAGCTTTAATCACAAAATTAGAGTGCAGGATTTTTTTCTGAACTAGGTGATGTGTCATTCTACAAGGATCACTGCTGACTAGTGTTTGATTGATACTGGCTGACTTTGGTGCCAATATGAGCTTTCACACCTCCGTACTGATACCAAAATGAGAGAGAGAAAGGTTGGAAGCATGCCCTGATTGCAGCGCATTGCCGCACCTGTTTGCAGTGCTGGATGCAGATTAATGTCATACTCAGGACAGAGCGATTTCAAGTTAATGGCCTTGCTCAGGGGCCCAACAGAGTAGAGTCACTTCTGGTATTTATGGGATTTGATCCAGCAACCTTCTGATTGCCGGCACAGATCCCTAGCCTCAGAGTCTCCACTTCCCTGACATTACAATATGCATAAACTGCATTGGGGATTGGCACATTTTAGTATGGTTGTTTGCATTGCACTTTACAGGATCACAATGATGGTCTGTCCATCATATAATGCTGGGAAATCATTCTTTGTCAACTTGTGCTGTGTGAAAATGCCTCACTTGTTAACCCATCAAAATACATTTTAACTTCTTGTTTTAACTGAAAATACTATTTTCGCACCTGTCGAGTTCTGAGACTCTTAAAGACATTGGGATGAAGAAGGGATACTGTAAATGCTTGCATAGATTTGATTCAGTACGTTGTCTCCTTTGGTGCTATAATCCTTTTAATGCTGTTGGGAAATAAGTGCTATTAAATTTCTAAATGCATTTGGAAATATCAACAATTTTTATGTATTGTCTATAGTAAGTAATACAAGCAAATGAACGTACATGATCCTGAAGCTCCTGCTCTCCTTTTAGCATTCAGTGTCATTTCCACCTGTCTCTGCATTGCCTGTCACTAATTGTTATTATTTGGATACATTTATTGGCACAAACTCCACAGAAAAAGGGGAATTAAAAAAGAAAATAGTAGAAGGATGGTAAAGATTAAAGCTATTGTAAAAATATTTGAGTTTCCTCTCAATATAACATAGAAGAGTTCTTTTCTATTGCAAAATGAGTTGAGAAATATGTCCAGCGAATTGGACAGTAAATCATAAGATTGTCTCATTAATTTGTGAAACTGGTTTGAATAAAATCCTGCAGCCACAGTGGTAAACAGAGAAGGAACTTGAGAACCACTGCTGCAGAGTAAGTGACTTTCCATCCATCCATTATCCAACCCGCTATGTTATATATTTACAGTATATATTGACTGACATTATACAGCATTTATTGTTTTTATTCAACACTAGCAAAATACCCGCGCTTCGCAGCGGAGAAGTAGTGTGTTAAAGAGGTTATGAAAAAAAAAAGGAAACATATTAAAAATAACGTAACATGATTGTCAATGTAATTGTGTTGTCATTGTTATGAGTGTTGCAGTGTTTTATATATATAAAATACACACACACACATATAAACATATATATACATATTACATATACACATATATATACATATCTACATACTATATATATATAATATATATATATATATAATATATATAGATACATATACACATCCACATATCAACTATATATATATACACATTTATACACACACACACGCTTTATGGGTGATGATTGTTTTACTCTTTTTTATCTTTATTTTATTTTATTGTAGATCAACTCCTATCTGCGCACAGCAGGGCAGCCGTGGGCGGATGCGTATGGTGTATTCTGTGCATGTTATCGTGCATTGCGCTGTCAGTGGTATTTTGATAAAGAATTTGAACAACATATAAGAAGCGTATAAATTATTAAACAGTAAAACATTAACATTTAAGAAGTAAAGTTACATGAAGTACTACTGCAGTGCCTTCGGGTATACCTCATTTTTTGTTTGCCCATTACATGCTTAAATGTATACATTTTTTGGTGCACCTACCCGAGAACACGCGACATATAACCGAGCGTGGGAGAAGCATGGATTTTAAACACGCGTTGAGTAAATCTGCTGGTCTCCCTCGTGGAATAACTGGTAATGTTTGACTAAAATGTACAGTGAGTAAAACGACATTACCTCCTATTTTTTTTTTTACGATCTCTGAGATCTTGCTTTTTTCGGTTCAAGGCTTCATAAGCTCTTTTATGTTGTATGGTGTACTTATCCCAAACCATCATCTTTGAATGTTGCAAGACTTTCGCCTTGTATGTAGATCGGGGTAATTACATTCATTGCATTCCTAGTCTGAATCACAATTGATTGTATGGGTGGTTACCTGGCACTGTAGGGTTGCCACCCGTCCTTTAAAATACGGAATCGTGCCGCGTTTGAGAATGAAATTGCACGTCCCGTTTTGAATCAATACTGGACGGGATTTATCCCGTATTTTTTTTATCATTTTTTTTTTAAAGCAGCGTCTCATGCAAATCATCCCACACGCATTTTATGAAGATGCCTCCTTTCCTACTTTGGATTGGGTAATACTTGATGTCATCGTTAGTTTGATTGGTGTTTTTAACTGTCCAGTGAGGAGGGCGTGTCTTTTTAAGTACAGTCTGCAAAGTGATGGCACTGAGATGTGGCGTCAGCGCCATAGTTGAAGCCCCTAACGTTGCGGTCTGCAAGTCGGCTAACATCCGCCATGTGCCGTCTTTTCAGTTGCGAGAAGCAGATCATTGAATGGTTGAAACTGTTGCCCCTACGTTGCGCCACGGCGTGTGGTTCGTTTATACCTCGTGTCTTCTCATTAAACTTTTATCTCGCGAATATGTTATTGCAATCCGCAGCGGGAGCGTTTCTATAAACTTAATTGAAACTTACGTTTTACACAGTGCTTTGTTTCCCTTATGAACATGCTTGTATGCTTAACTCGCTCCGTTCTCAATTGTTTAATTAATTTTTTGCTCTTCGCTGTTTGCGGCTGTTCCTCCATTTCCCCCTACTTCGTTCTTTTATCTCGCGAATATGTTATTGCAATCCTTAACGGGAGCGTTTCAATAAACTGATTGAAAATAGTTTTGCATTTACCTTTTTAGTAAAAGGCGAGCTTTTAAGCCTGAGAAATCACCCCGTAAATGCACACGTTTAATTGGACATGTGTTAATATTTATGGTTACACAGTATTAAAAGACAGTGAACAACGTCAGTTACCTTTCTTCCCGCGTTGATAAAAGGTGAGCTTTTAAGCCTGAGAAATCACCCCGTAAATGCACATGTTTAATTGCACGTGTTAATATGTATGCTTACACAGTATTAAAAGACAGTCAAAAATTAACGTAATTTACCTTCGTTCCCGCGTGTGACTCGTGCTGTAAATCTCTTCCTTGTTTTTAGTTCACGTGATTACGTAGGAGGCGTGATGATGCGATACGTGACTCCGCCTCCTCCATTACAGTGTATGGACAAAAAATATGTTCCAGTTATGACCATTACGCTTTGTATTTCGAAATGAAACCTGCCTAACTTTTGTAAGTAAGCTGTAAGGAATGAGCCTGCCAAATTTCAGCCTTCCACCTACACGGGAAGTTGGAGAATTAGTGATGAGTGAGTCAGTGAGTCAGTCAGTCAGTCAGTGAGGGCTTTGCCTTTTATTATTATAGATTTCTTTAACTCGTCTCTCCTATATTTTGTATTTTGGTGCCTATATTTAAAACATTCCATTCCTTTTTTTACATTTTTCCTATCCTCTTATTTTCCATTTGATGGCTGTAATGTTTTATTACACCATAATTTCTGTTCAAAAGCTCAAATAACATGTTGTACATGCTGCCTTACTCTAATTTAAACATAGATGGTTTTTCACCATTTTCTATATTTTTGGCCCCTTCTCTTTCAGTGTTTCAGAAAGACTCCCTATGTTTATTTCTTTTAATTTTGATGATTATAACTGACAACTAATGAAAGTCCCAAATTCAGTATCTCGGAAAATTAGAATATCAATTAAGACCTATGCAAAAAAAGGATTTTTAGAAATGTTGGCCAACTGAAAGGTATGAACATGAAAAGTATGAGCATGTACAGCACTCAATATTTAGTTGGGGCGCCTTTGGCCTGGATTACTGCAGCAATGCGGCATGGCATGGAGTCGATCAGTCTGTGGCACTGCTCAGGTGTTATGAGAGCCCATGTTGCTCTGATAGTGGCCTTCAGCTCTTCTGAATTGTTGGGTCTGGCGTATTGCATCTTCCTCTTCACAATACCCCATAGATTTTCTATGGGGTTAAGGTCAGGCGAGTTTGCTGGCCAATCAAGAACAGGGATACCATGGTCCTTAAACCAGATACTGGTAGCTTTGGCACTGTGTGCAGGTGTCAGGTCCTGTTGGAAAATGAAATCTGCATCTCCATAATGTTCGTCAGCAGCAGGAAGCATGAAGTGCTCTAAAACTTCCTGGTAGACGGCTGCGTTGACCTTGGACCTCAGAAAACACAATGGACCAACACCAGCAGATGATATGGCACCCCAAACCATCACTGACTGTGGAAACTTTACACTGGACCTCAAGCAACATGGATTCTGTGCCTCTCCTCTCTTCCTCCAGACTCTGGGACCTTGATTTCCAAAGGAAATGCACAATTTACTTTCATCAGAGAACATAACTTTGGACCACTCAGCAGCAGTCCAAAGGCAAGACGCTTCTGACGCTGTCTCTTGTTCAAGAATGGCTTGACAAAAGGAATGCGACAGCTGAAACCTATGTCTTGCATACGTGTGTGCGTGGTGGTTCTTGAAGCACTGACTCCAGCTGCAGTCCACTCTTTGTGAATCTCCCCCACATTTTTGAATGGGTTTTGTTTCACAATCCTCTCCAGGGTACGGTTATCCCTATTGCTTGTACACTTTTTTCTACCACATCTTGTCCTTCCCTTCGCCTCTCTATTAATGTGCTTGGACACAGAGCTCTGTGAACAGCCAGCCTCTTTAGCAATGACCTTTTGTGTCTTGCCCTCCTTGTGCAAGGTGCCAATGGTCGTCTTTTGGACAACTGTCAAGTCAGCAGTCTTCCCTACAGTGTAGCCTACAGGACTAGACTGAGAGACCATTTAATGGCTTTTGCAGGTGTTTTGAGTTAATTAGCTGATTAGAGTGTGGCACCAGGTGTCTTCAATTTTGAACCTTTTCACAATATTCTAATTTTCCGAGATACCTGAATTTGGGACTTTCATTAGTTGTCAGTTATAATCATCAAAATTAAAAGAACTAAACATTTGAAATACATCAGTCTGTGTGTAATGAATGAATCTAATATACAAGTTTCACTTTTTGAATGGAATTACTGAAATAAATCAACTTTGTCATGATATTCTAATTTTATGGCCAGCACCTGTATATACAGTACTGTGCAAAGTTTTAGGCAGGTGTGAAAAAATGCTGTAAACAAAGAATGCTTTCAGAAATATAATAATGATTGTTTATTGTTATCAATTTACAAAATGCAAAGTGAGCGAACAAAAGAAAAATCTAAATCAAATCAATATTTGGTGTTACTACCTTTTGCCTTCAAAGTAGCATCAATTCTTATAGGTACACTTGCACAAAGTCAGGGATTTTGTAGGATTATAGTCAGGTGTATGATCAACCAATTATACCAAACAGGTGCTAATGATCATCAATGTCACACGTAGGTTGAAACACAGTCATTAACTGAAACAGAAACAGTTGTGTAGGAGGCTTAAAACTGGGTGAGGAACAGCCAAACTCTGCTACCAAGGTGAGGTTGTGGAAGACAGTTTCATGTCATGGCAAGATTGAGCACAGCAACAAGACACAAGGTAGTTATACTGCATCAGCAAGGTCTCTCCCAGACAAAGATTTCAAAGCAGACTGGGGTTTCAAGATGTGCTGTTCAAGCTCTTTTGAAGAAGC